>NC_073696.1:133049531-133158664 GCF_029784165.1 Wyeomyia smithii
GAAACTGAATTGGTCTGCACAACTGGATCATGCCGCTAAGAAAGCGATCTCGGCGATCTGGCCCTGCAGAACTCTGTTCGGTAAGACCTGGGGACTGAAACCAGACTTGGCACTCTGGTCTTACAAGACCATTGCCCGACCAAGAATCACCTATGCTGCCCTTGTGTGGTGGCCCAAGGTGAACGAAAAGACTGCGCAAGCCAAACTCAAAAAAGTTCAAAGACTTGCATGTCTTTCGGTTACCAGCGCTATGCAAACAACTCAAACTGCAGCCATGGAAGCAATGCTCTGCCTACTGTCTCTACATCTTCATGTGAAAAAGGAAGCAGAGCTTGGCGCTCTAAGGTTGCAAAGGAGGATGACTAAACTCGAAGGGGACCAAATCACCCACCTTCGCATACTTAGGGAGTTCAAACTAACTCCGCTATTAACTACAGTCTCCGACTGGATGGACGTTAGGACCAACATGGATATTCCGTATAGAGTGATGGAAAAAAACCGCTCTATGTGGAACAATGGAGGGCCTAATCTTCCATCTGGCATCGTCAGTTTTTATACGGATGGCTCGAAAATGGGATCCCTAACGGGATCCGGTATATACGGACCCGGTATCAGGGAAACATTTCCCCTGGGCAAATTGCCCACCGTTTTTCAAGCAGAGGCATATATATATATATATATATATATATATATATATATATATATATATATATATTTATATATATATATATATATATATATATATATATATATATATATATATATATATATATATATATATATATATATATATATATATATATATATATATACCTCTGCTTGAAAAACGGTGGGCAATTTTCCCAGGGGAAATGTTTCCCTGATACCGGATCCCGTTAGGGATCCCATTTTCGAGCCATCCGTATAAAAACTGACGATGCCAGATGGAAGATTAGGCCCTCCATTGTTCCACATAGAGCGATTTTTTTCCATCACTCTATACGGAATATCCATGTTGGTCCTAACGTCCATCCAGTCGGAGACTATATATATATATATATATATATATATATATATATATATATATATATATATATATATATATATATATATATATATATATATATATATATATATATATATATATATATATATATATATATATATATATATATATATATATATATATATATATATATATATGTATATATATATATATATATATATATATATATATATATATATATATATATATATATATATATATATATATATATATATATATATATATATATATATATATATATATATATATATATATACCTCTACTTGAAAAACGGTGGGCAATTTTCCCAGGGGAAATGTTTCCCTGATACCAGATCCGTATATACCGGATCCCGTTAGGGATCCCATTTTCGAGCCATCCGTATAAAAACTGACGATGCCAGATGGAAGATTAGGCCCTCCATCGTTCCACATAGAGCGGTTTTTTTCCATCACTCTATACGGAATATCCATGTTGGTCCTAACGTCCATCCAGTCGGAGACTGTAGTTAATAGCGGAGTTAGTTTGAACTCCCTGAGTATGCGAAGGTGGGTGATTTGGTCCCCTTCAAGTTTAGTCATCGTCCTTTGCAACCTTAGAGCGCCAAGCTCTGCTTCCTTTTTCACATGAAGATGTAGAGACAGTAGGCAGAGCATTGCTTCCATGGCTGCAGTTTGAGTTGTTTGCATAGCGCTGGTAACCGAAAGACATGCAAGTCTTTGAACTTTTTTGAGTTTGGCTTGCGCAGTCTTTTCGTTCACCTTGGGCCACCACACAAGGGCAGCATAGGTGATTCTTGGTCGGGCAATGGTCTTGTAAGACCAGAGTGCCAAGTCTGGTTTCAGTCCCCAGGTCTTACCGAACAGAGTTCTGCAGGGCCAGATCGCCGAGATCGCTTTCTTAGCGGCATGATCCAGTTGTGCAGACCAATTCAGTTTCTTATCCAGAATGATTCCGAGGTATTTTACTTCATTGCTGAAGCTCAGTCTGCCTCCTTTCAGTTTTGGAGGAGTGATGGAGATCTTCCTTCATCTACTGAATGGGATTAGGACTGTTTTTAAGGGGTTTATGTTTAGATCCTCCTGTAGACACCATAACGTGGTGGCATCCAAACCGCTTGCATTCGGCTCGACAGAGTTGCGTCATCTTTACCTCTGACGATGAGGGCGAGGTCATCAGCGTATCCAATGACCTCGTATCCAAGCTGTGAAAACTTATTGAGAAGTGCGTCGACAACTAGTGACCATAACAATGGCGAGAGAACTCCTTGCGTGATCACTCTGCTAGAGAGCATTGCGTGTATCCAGCTCCTTGAAGTGTGGTCGATTCCCTTATTGGAGAGAGCCGTATTAATTAATGCGTGTTCAATATTTGTTTAAAGAATTCGATGAAGTTTTGTTTTGTTTTAAGCAGTGCTCTGCCCATAATTCAAAAACTGGCTAATATGCCATAGGCATCGAATCGAGAAAAACGCATTTTAAGTTTTTTGTCGGTTCAACATATTTTGACTGTTCATGACAACTTTTTTTTTATTGAGTATATCACCCTTCATATATGCTGGAACCTTGCTGTTGAGTTGAAACAGAGAAATCTGCAGGAAAATTCCATCTGTTACGTATTTTCAACGTAGTAGCCATTTTTTCAATTATAAACGAAAGGTCAGTTGACAAATCGGTGTGCAATTTTTCCATACGATGTGAATTATATTGTGCGCGTTGGTGATAAAAATGTCTTAAAATTCGATAAAACAATACAGAAGAACAAGTAAGGACGAGAAGGACGACGAGACAATTGTTACGTGCAACAATATAACAATATAACGAAAATATTATTATTCATAGTAATTTCACAATGAAAATGAAATCTGAATCTTCTCTTTATTAATATTACTTCTAATCAAAGAGCTAAATAGCATTTTTTTAAATGTAAAGATTTATGACAGAAGGAAACATTCTTGTTGCATCAAACATTCTTCGTAAAAAAGTCAAATTTGATGCAAGGGCCTTACGATCGCTCACCTGTCGCCAGTAACCACCAGGCTACAACCATAGACTAAAGAAACATAGATACCCAAGTTGGAATTCGCTGCATATAATCTCAAGGCAACACTATGAACTTGCCATCTGTAGGCCGTTGGGTGAACTAAAGCATATCCACACGGAAAAATATCATGGTACTTCTTATCATGTCAGTGGTGAGCTTGACCAGATTCGCACACCCAGAAAAATATATGTTACTTTCAATCGAATTTGTACGGCGGTTTTCAGTCGACTATCGTATATGGTCTAGATGATATGGTCTGGATGATTTGCAATTTCAGTCACAATACTAAAAAAAATATAGTTGGCTCCGTAATTCGTATTGTGTCGTGTCAAATAAATGTTGTGTGAACAAAACAAAAAACAACTAAAAAGTAAATCTTGCGTAATTTTTTAAATTTGTGTGAGTTACAATATGTAAACATCTCATAGATACTCTAATCAAATTGACGAAGGTGACGAAGAGGAAAAATAGCTTCACATTCTTTTTATTTACTGAACTATAAAAAAGTGCAGAAAATATTTAAGTTTACAGAAGAGGTCAGTAATGTTTTTTGCTGAGCTCGTCTAGTGAATGTAATTAAACTGTATTTCGGCAGAAAAGTAAACCAACGTCAGCATTCTTTCATGAAATTACAGAATGGCCAGTTAAATTTCAAATTTATCGAAAGTGACCGTAATGAAAATTACCGAACAATCAAAACGAAAATAAGTGTGACTAGTCATCTTTGGTTATGCTTAAAACATATTGTTAAAACGACTATAAACGACTAGTCATACTATTATCGGAACAAATATTTCATATCATGGTCATCTCATACATTGACAATTTTATCATTTACTCTTTTAGTCCTGTTGTAATAAATTGTTATTATTATCTAGACCATATAGATTAGTATGTCAAAAACACCGCACAAATCTGACCAAGCCTAAAAAAATAGCAACTACCTTAATATTTTTCTGTGTGTGCGCATGAAATGTAGTTCACCCAACCGCCATCATACTCGGAGTGGCGCCACATTTTTGTTGCCCGTATTGTTGGTTGAGTTGGATATCTATGTTTCAATAATCTAAGCTACAACACACTTTCGAAAATTAGACGAAACACAGTACAGTAATAATACACTGTTCGTGAACATGCCACAGGTAGAAACATATTGGATATTAGCCAACTTCTCAATTATTTTGGATATTAGCCAAAATTGTTTCACATTTGCTGCTATCCGAATGCATCTTTTGACAATCGGCTTCCGTAGGGACCTTGTTCAGGGTGTATACCATCACGAGAAACTGTTTTTTCAAATTTGGTAAAAATGGCATATTGGTCAATTTTTGAATTATGGGCAGTGCTGTATGTGTACATAAACCACACAGACTTTATGCCTTGTTCAGACTACGCCGGATATCACCGGATATCGCCAGATGATATCGGATATCACCTCGAGCGTTTACATTAGAGTGAGCTGATATGATTTGACATTTGCTTTGGTAATTGAAAAGAGAAGAAAACCAAAACTGGTCAAAGCTTAAACAATACAACAAGTGCAATGGGATTAGGATAGAGATGTCAGCGAGTTGGCTCGCACCAATGCGAACTCTCATATGCAATTAGTCAACATGTGCGGGATAAATTTTTTCTCGCATGCAACGCGAATTCGAAATTTATAGGGTTGCGTCAAATGTCTGTTGGCCGTGTTGCCAACTGCTTGAATTGTGGTTGTTGGTTTTCGAACATGATATCCGCGTCAGCATGTAGTCGAGGTGATATCCGTTGACAGCTCGATTGTATGGGATATCAGGTAATATGGATGGTTATATGGCCTCGATAGCACGTATCGCCTGATATCAGGTGATATGCTGTGTAATGTGAACGGGGTATTACCTGCCCTATCTTCATGGACATACATAAAATTTTTTGAAATTCAATTAGAGCGTCGATTCTGGTCTAAAAGCCTTTTTAACTATCAATGTTTACGGACACTTTATCTCATAAATTTACCTACTGGACAATAACAAAAATCTGCAATCTCTTCGTTTGGCAGTGCGATTAACTCTATTACTGAGCGACAGGAAATCGCACAATCTGAGCCTAAAACAGAATTAACCAAATAGGGACAGCAAATTATTCAGCTATCGAAACGAATAGCATCTTTTCCTACGAACTTTGGATCTGGAGACCTCAGTAAGCCACTTATTGGTGTTACCAAAGTGGTAAGTAATGGTAATATTTCGACTGAGATCCTGACCGTTCCGGAGCCCGCTGAGCTGTTTTGGTTGTATCTGTCACGCATTCACCCTAGTGGCCCTAGTGTCAAAGCGGCATCAATTGAAAACTGATTAAAAAAGTGTAAAATGTAATGGCCCGGTTGAAGTTGTACCACTGGTGAAAACCTAAATTAATCCACCTAGCGGTCAGACCCAGCCTTTCTCATTCAAACTTATTGTATGTTAGAATAGATTTACACAATTTAAGAGAAAAAATACTCCTTGAAAATTTCTGCTGATTTCAGCACAACTATACCATTATTAAATACTATACCATTATTAAATTAAAATTAAAAACCTAACATTCACACACATATGAGCATACATTAAAACATACATATGCAAATATAATGAAATAAATATGTTTCGAATACATCACGCAAAAATCCAGAAGACTACTTCTGGTTACCGGAGTACATCCTAAAATGGCTAAATTTTGCCTAATCCGGGTATTTCGATGGCGAAGATGCCGACTTCATCCATTATGAGTATTGCGGAAGCGGTACACCTAAAGGCCAGAAATCAACTTAGGACGCCATTTTAAATTTCTAGATACATAGTAGCTTCCGATTTCTGGAAAACAACCTTAAAGGGACAAACATTACCAATGTTTTTCAGGAACATTATCCCGGGCTCGAAAGCCGGGAGTAATTCCATATTTCACTTTGAAACCCGATTTTGCAGCTTCTGGAAAACATCCACACACGTACACACCCACACACACACACATATACACCAATACATGCACACATGCAGAAGATGCTCGTTTCGTCGAACTGAGTCGAGTAGTATATGACATTCGACCATTTGGATCACTTTTCTACTTTTTAATTAGCCAATGATCGTTAGGAGAAAGTCAATATGTTTACTTTCATTATGTGATTCCACATTTTTATGAATAACGGACAAAGTTACAATCCGAATACAATGAAATTCAATAGCAACCTATGGGGCAACTTGACCTTTCATTTGACACTAATTTTGTTAAAATCGGTTCAGCCATCTCTAAGAAAAATGAGTGAGTTTAAACAACCTCAGGATAACTTTTCTTTACATTACTTTTGAACCATATGTTCAATCATAATTTAAAAGTTAAGGGTTTTGGAGACAACCCGATCATTTGAAACCAGTTTTATTGAAATCGGTTATGTGGTTTCTGAGATATTGATGTTTCGTGATTTTTACATTTTGATACATAACCTCTAAACTAAAAATCCGATTACAATGAAATTCAATAGCAACCTATGGCACAACTAGACCTTTCATTTGCAATTGATTTTATGAAAATCGGTCCAGCCATCTCTGAGAAAAGTGAGTGAGAAAAAAAAGTTGCACATACACACACACACATACATACATACATACAGAAAATGCTCAGTTCGTCGAAAGGGATCGAGTGGTATATGACATTCGGCCATTGGGACCATTTTTATACCTTTGGTTTTTCCAGTGATTGCTATACCTTTCTAGGAGAAAGGCAAAAAGGTGTAGATATCAGGCCCTCTGTTCCCACAGGCAGGTATGCAATTTTTAGCAACACTCCCGTACCTGATAAGCTTCCGTGTTCCAGGTACCTTACGACCATTCATCTGACGCCGCCTCTGAAGCTCCCTCCCCCCCCCCCCGCCGTAGCTGAGCCTTTCCTGCCTGCGTTCACCAGTCGTGCGGCAGCGGGGAACGAGGCTACCAAAATATTTTGTAGGGCAAGTGTAATAGCGTTCCATCACTACCGCTCCGCACTACTTTCCCAGTCCTCGGCAGCCTGACGTTCCGTTGCAAGTATTTACAGATTACTAGTATTCACAGGATTTACTATCAAAATGTTCGTGGACTTCGGACCAAAATTGACGATCTTTTCTTGACGGCTACCGAATGTGACTACGACATTATTGTGTTAACCGAAACCTGGCTCGACGAATATATTGAATCCACCCAACTTTTTGGTAATCTATTCGCTGTCTATCTATACGATCGCAACCATCGTAACAGCCGCGAGGCGCGTGGTGGTGATGTCCTAATAGAACAATTTTGGGTTAAAATCCCGTTATCTCTTGCTTAAACCACGATGACCTCTCGTTACTGTTTGAAGATTATAATCAGCTGGGGGTAGTTTGGAAACGTGGAAGCGATAGTGTACCTTCAATTGATCCGCTTCTACCACGTATATCTGTTGCTTGTTCCGCTCTACTTGACGAGTTTAACTCGCACAACTTGACTCGAGTGTACCACGTTACACACGAACACGATCAACTACTAGACCTAGTACTTGTGAACGATGCCACCTCATGCGAATTTGCAGAAGTGAGTGAGTCCCTACTAGCGCTGGACATTAATCATCCATCATTAGACATAACTTTGATTGAAACTCCACCCACGCATTTCGAAAATATAGGTAAGGTTCCAAGTTCAGAATTTTCGCAGAGCTGACTTTGAGTCCTTAAGCATTGCCTTCTCCAATCCTCTCCACCCGTGAATGGTGCTATAGGTACTTTAACTGTGCTATCAATTCAGCCATCGATCGTATTGTTCCTTCTCGGAGACTTATGAGATAACCCCCTTGGTCTAATCCTCGCCTTCGGAATTCCATCGTGTGTGGGATCATTCATATAATACATAACGCGCTCAGGGGTGGGGGGTATTCACCGAAGCGTTACTTTGCGTGTGTAAAACATGTAAATTGCGTTACGTGGAGGTGGGTGGGTATTGAAAATTGCCAAATTCCGCGTTATGTAGTATTTGAACGGTTCCTGTTCTGAAACTATTTGCCGCTGTTCTAATTGATCCATTATGCTTGCTGTTCAATTTATCTCTTCAGCAACGTGCTTCCTTCCAGTGGGAAGTTTTCCATCATGTTTCCCGTGCCCGAGAAAGGCGATAAACGTGATGTTCAAAACTACAGAGACAACACATCTGTCTGTGCATGCTCCAAGGTAATGGAAATTATCATTAACGACGCTCTTTTCGCCATCTGCAGCAATACATCTCATCGGATCAACATGGTTTCTATCCAAAACGATTAATAACTACTAACTTTGTCGAATTTTCATCGTATTGCCTGCCTAACAATAGTATCGGTGCCCAAATAGATGCAGTATACACTAATCTGAAAACGGCATTTTATCGAGTAGACCATAGAATACTTTTAGCAAAACTCGAAAATTGGGAGTGTCATCTTGCCTCGTGCGATGGTTTGCATCTTATTTGATGAATCGAACACTATGTGTGAAGATAGGGACTCAGTTTTCAGCAGAGTTTAGTAATGTCTCTGGAGTACCGCAAGGTAGTAATCTTGGACCGCTACTCTGTATGGTATTCATCAACGATGTTTCTGCGGATGGTTGCCGTAAATTATACGCTGATGAGTAAAGTGACACCCTTATTACTTTAATTGATTTCCGCATGGGCAATTGCTTTGCATACGCTGCATTGCCCATGGCACACTTCTTGTCTACATGTTGTTGACTATTTGGTAAACAGCGCGTTGGTCGTTTGAGCTTGGGTCCAGATCAGCGGTTCTCAACCTGGGGTACGCGTGCCGCTGGGTACGCGCAAGCCTTTATGGGGTACGCGAAAAAAAATCAGTAATGGCGGGCAAAGCAATTTTTCTTTATAATACTTCATTTGTTGTTTAAACTTGCTCTTAAAACATGATTGTAGCAATCATCTATGAAACCGAATGTTTGTTGATTTTATCTATGAAACCGATAGGCATGGGCGATCTTCGATATAAAATCGATCTTCAGGATCGATTCAGCTTAACGCTTCGAGGATACGAGGTCCATCCTTAGAATCGGAGCTGCAGGATCGATCTTCGCTGAATCGATCTTCCAAAGCATTTTTGCGGCACTGTGAAATTCACCGAACCAAGCGCCTTTTTTTTAATTGAGTTAGGCATGAACACTAGTATACGTGAGAATGACTATTCTATCATTCATGAAGAATCGAAATCATTTAAATAGTTCATAATGATATTACGGTGCCTATTACAGAAGACGAGGCGAGCAACTCGCCTCGCCTCCAGTCAATGACGAGACGAGCAAAATGTAGCATTAGAGAATGTGAGTGAAACTTGGCTGGTGACAGCTTGTCCAAAATCCAGCCGACTCACCATCTACAAGATCAAAATTGGTCAGGCGACCAACTCGTCGCTCGCCTCGTTTTTTGTAATAAGCCCTATAACAATAAATCCCTTAAACATTGAACGCCGATTACTCGAAATCAGGGCTCTACATTTTCGAAACAAAACAATGAAACTGATATACTCGTGCTGTCATTTCGATTCGAACAGATTCATTTTCACTTGATTCCTTTCGGCTACTATCAACGAATCAATTCTTTCTCTCTTTCCCTGTTTCTTCTTTCGGATCATTTCAAATGAAACTAATGACTATTTCAATCGACGGAGAGAGTGACGGAGGGAGAGACTCTTTCCTTCAGTGTCGCAATTGAAATTAGCACCGCATCGCGTCGTTTGAGTAGTTTTCTAATACCGCAAGCCGTAGTTAGAACGGCAATGGCATCCAATAAATACGTTACGCAAGTTCCAATCCGTCAGCGCTCATTGCCATTTTCAATTGAGAATCGTCATGTGAGAGTGATGGTGATTATCTCCGCTTTCAATTGAAAAGCGTTTGTATCAATTGGGTCCTAAAGTTTGAAACGGTTTTCTGATTTTTATATATCAGCTGAAAGAGTGCAATTTTCTGAGCAAAACGTGATTTTAAAAAAATGTTTATCGTTTTCCTTCGATTTTTAAATGAAATATAAAAAACTGCTCGAAATGTCTTAAATGACAGTTCTCTCATATACCGTACATGGGCCAAACGTCAACTTAGACCTTTCGAGCAATTATTTTACTCTTCATTTAAAAATCGAAGGACAACGATAAACATTTTTTTAAAAATCACGTTTTGCTCAGAAAACGCGGCTTTTTCAAATGATATATAAAAACTGGTATAGCTTTAGGACCCACACGGTAAGAGTCGAAAACCCATTAATGGGTATTGTTGTACCCATTTTTTTCTATCATATGCGGCTGTCAAAAAAATGGGTAAATTTAAAAATGTGAAATGGGTAAAATTGTACGCATTAGAAAGACATGTTCTTAGAAAAAAAATGGGTCATTTGTTTACCCATTAACGGGTGAAAAAATACTTCGATACTACTGTCGATTTGTTCGCACGCGTTACTTCTACGATCTATTTTGTTTATTACTTGTCAACAATTGCCATGGAAGGACTTTAAAAGAGATTTGATACTGCGTCGTTTAAGAAGTTGCAAGGTAAAGAGTATGTTATATCAAGTATTAAATTTTACAATGTGAGATTTTTTTATATTAGGTCAAGAATGTTCACTATCCGTACGGTATTGGCTTTGTTGCAGAGAATAGCGATTCTGACAATTGATGATAGCAGGTGAAATACTCCTGTATTCATTAATAAGATTCATTTTTGCAAATAATTAAAAATAATTGATTTCACTTTCACTTCTTTTTATTTTTTTGACAAAAATTTCATAAAATTTCCGTTTGTTTAATAATGGGTAAAATTTCACCCATTTCCTTGAGAAAATTCATTTCTCAAAATGAGTGAAATTGTACCCAGTTTTTGACGTTTAATCGGTATACCCGTTAATGGGTAAATCGAGTTTACCCACTAAATGGGTTGGCTCACTTTTTGGCGAAATGGTTGAAAAAGTACCCATTAATGGGTTTTCGACTCTTACCGTGCAATTCCAAGCCCTTCAGTTGTCAGACTCACAGCAAGAGCTTTCGACTGTGTGTCATGTGACTCACGAAGTGCTCGAAAATGAAACAAAAGCTTTTCAATTGAAAGCGACGGGTCAAAGCGTCACTATAACCTGATAATTGTCAATTGAAAATGACTTTGTCAGGCCCTGCTCGAAATACCATTTTTGGAGCTTGGTTCGATTTGGTTGCACTCTGATCATATCATATCTACTAGTGCAGCGGTTTTTGTCCGCGTACTCCTCGGCGATATTTTCCAAATCAATTGTACCCCCTGGGTTTGATATGTTCTCGCAGAGTGCGAGAGAGTAATGGTAGATCATGTTGTGGTAGTCTAGTTTAGGTTTCGAATTGAAATATGGTTTGTTTGATTGCTACAGCCATGTTTTAAGAGTAAGTTTGAACAACAAATGAAGTATTATAAAGAAAAAATGCTTTGTCCGCTGATTGGAAAATGTCCGCGTGCCTCAGTTCGATGGATCGAATTATCCGCAGTGGAAGTACCGGATGTCGGGGCTTCTGGAGGAACACGAGCTTCAGTGCTGCATCGAGCAGGAAGTGGTGGAAGAATCGGAATTATTGGTGAAAGACGATGATCCAGCCGCGAAAAATAAGTTGGCTGAGAAGCGAATAAAAAAGGATAGGCGTTGCAAGTCGCTGCTGATTTCTCGGATTGGCGACAATATGTTGGAGTATATTCAGGATCAGCAGTCCCCGAGGGCCATTTGGATGGCTCTGGAGAGCGTGTTCCAGCGAAAAAGTATCGCCAGGCGCCTCCATCTGCAGAAGAAACTTCTCACACTTCGACACGAAGGGGAAAGGTTACAAGACCACTTCCTAACCTTCGAACGAATCATTCGGAACTATATGTCGACCGGAGCGAACCTGGAAGAAATCGACATCGTATGCTATTTGCTACTAACGCTGGGGCAAGGCTACGCCACCGTTGTTACCGCATTGGAAACAATGCCGGAAGACAAACTGTCCTTGGAGTTCTGCAAGTGCAGATTGCTTGACGAGGAAATCAAGCGCGGCGGTGAAGGTAAAGGGTGATTTTTTTGCTATTTGGTTTTTCGTGTATTCAGATTTAACAGTTCACGCAGGAATTCTGACAGCTGTCAAAGTCTAATGTACTCAGTTTGGTTTGTCATTTCACCATAAACAGACTTACGCCTGAACAACGCTTACAAATAATCGAATTTTATTACCAAAATTCGTCCTCTGTGAAAAATGTTTTTCGCGCATTACGACCATTTTATGGTCGTCCTAATCGACCTACTGAGCAAGCTATTCAAGCTATTGTGACGAAATTTTAAACCAGTTTTACTCTGTTGGACATAAACCCACCAACACGTATACAAAGAGTGCGTACAGAAGAAAATATTGCTGCCGTATCAGCCAGTGTAGTGGAAGACCGTGAAATGTCAATTCGACGCCGTTCTCAGAAATTGGGGTTGTGTTATTCGACTACATGGAAGATTTTACGAAAGGATCTTGGTGTAAAGCCTTACAAAATACAGCTCGTACAAGAATTGAAGCCGAACGACTTGCCGCAGCGTCGAGTTTTTCTTGAATGGGCCTTTGAACAACTTGCCGAAAATCCACTTTTTTACCGAAAATTGTGTTCAGTGAAGAAGCTCATTTCTGGTTAAATGGGCACTCGCTGTCGCGCGACGATTTCTTATTTTTTTTGCCGGAAATGGAAGAGCTGGGTCTTGTTTACATGTGGTTTCAGCAAGACGGAGCAACGTGCCACACATCGCGCGAATCAATGGACATATTGCGGAATGAGTTCGGTGAGCAATTCATCTCACGAAATGGACCGGTGAATTGGCCGCCTAGATCATGCGATTTAACACCGCTAGATTATTTCTTGTGGGACTACGTTAAGTCTCTCGTTTATGCGAATAAGCCAACAACAATTCCAGCCTTGGACGACAACATTACACGCGTTATTCGCGAGATACCAACCAAAATGCTCGAAAAAGTGACCCAAAATTGGTCTTTTCGTATGGACCATTTAAAACGTAGCCGTGGCCAACATTTGATGAAATTATCTTTAAAAAGTAAATGGCATAAACCAATTTATCGGCTCAAATAAAGATTTCATACAGTTTTGTAAATTGTCTGCGTTATTTTTTTAAAGAAAAACCCGAATTCTTAAAAAATCACCATTTAAAAGCAGGTCGAGTAGCTCCAAAGTGGAAGCTGCTGCATTCAGCGGATGAAGTGAAGCAGCAGAAGAATAAGAAGAAGTATTTCAAGTGGAAGTGTATCGGATGTCAACGGGAAGGGCACAAGATTGCCGATTGTCGAGAAGAAAAGAAGAAAAAGGAATCTGCAAAAACCGGTACACATCTGGGAAAAACCGACAAAGGTGTTTGCTTTCTCAGCGGTGAGCATGATGGACAACCGTGAACGAGCTGGATCATTGTCTCTGGTTCATAGGAGCATCTGACCAACGATCGGAAGCTGTTCGAGAAGCTATTGCCGATGAAGGAACCGATGCGCATCTCGGTGGCGAAAGAAGGGCAGTCCATCGTCATCAAACAGTACGGTGAGATCCATGCGCTTGCCGTAGCGAGTGGTAAACCGATTCGAATTACTCTTAAAGATGTGTTATACATCCCGGAAGCGCGAATGAGCTTATTGTCCGTTCGTAAAATGGAAATGGCTGAACTGAAAGTTGTGTTCGCTGACGGTGTAGTAAATATTAAACGAAACTCGGAGGTGATCGCAATTGCAGTACGCCGCGGGAAGCTCTACGAGATGGATTTCCATCGGAAAGAGCCATCCAAATCAGTGTTATAGTCGTGCGGTCGGGTGCCCAAGGAGCTTGAACTCTGGCATTGTCGGTACGGGCATCTCAGTGCGAACAACTTGAAAGTGTTGATAGCAAACGAAATGGTCGAAGGACTGAGTGGTAAATTGAAGCCATCCGGTGACGAGTTCGTTTGTGAACCGTCTCTCGTAGGCAAGCTATCGCGTAAGCCCTTTTCCGCGCGCGAGGGACGACAGTCGAAGCGAGTGCTTGAACTCATTCATTCGGTGTGTGGCCCGGTGAGCATAGAAGGCAAAAAGTATTTTGTGACATTCGTCGACGACTGGAGCCGGTTCATGGTGGTATGGCTGATGTACTCGAGAGACGAAGTGTTAAATAAGTTCAAAGAGTACGAAGCGTTAGTGAGTTCGGAGCTCGGAACGCGTATTTCACGGTTTCGCTGCGACAACGGTAGGGAATACGTCGGTCACGAGTTTAAGAAATTTTGCAAGCAGCAGGGAATCCAAATTGAATGGACCATCCCCTATACACCCGAGCAAAACGGCATGAGCGAGCAAATGAACCGGACACTTGTGCAGAAGGTTCGGTCTATGCTCGAAGACAGCGGCGTCGGAAAAATGTTCTGGGGTCCTGCTATCCAAACGGCGGCATACTTGGCCAATCGCAATCCTACCAGTGCGATCGATTAGCGGAAAACTCCGTACGAGGTTTGGGAAGGACGGAAGCCAAATATCCGGAGCCTGAGGGCGTTTGGAGCAGTCGTCTTCGTTCACATCCCCAAGGCGAAGAGAAAGATGCTGGACGCGAAATCATGGAGAGGAACTTTTGTGGGCTACTCCGCTGCGGTTATAGAGTATGGGACCCTAAGCGCAAGGAGATCGTTGTAGCTCGAGATGGAAAAGAGTCAAAAGCCTGGCAGCATCTCCGATGTGTTTCCGGTTCGTGCAGTTCGAGACGAATCCGATAGCGGATCCGACAATGATAGCCATGCTGAAGATACCTCCGATGAATATGGTAAAGCACCGGAAGGACCGGGCGATGAACAGGAAAGAACGGACGATGAATCGGACGAGCAAGGTGCAGGTTCGATCCACGAAGATGCGTATGAAACCTTCGGAAGCTGTGCTGAAAAAACAATCCAAGAAGACGTCGCAGAAGAAACGTAAGATGCCTGGGAAACAGTGATAGATCGTTAATCGAGACGAAACCGCAAGCCTCCGGGTTGGCATACGGAGTACGATATGAATGGTTTCGCCATGAACGCAACGAGTTTCGTGGAAAACCTTTTTATGACAAAGCCGGAGGGTTTCGAGCAAGGCAAGGAACTGGTATGCCTCCTCAAACGTTCACTGTACGGGCTTGAGCAGGCATCAAGGGCCTGGAATGCGAGGTTCCATGCATTCATGGAACGACTCGGGTTCACCAGAAGTTTGAGCGAAGGGAGCCGGAAGTAACCAAGTTATCCTTGTGCTGTACGTGGACGATTTACTTGTGGTCGGTCGTCAGTTAAGGGCGATTGAAGCATGAAGCAGTGCCTGGCAAGTGAATTTGAAATGATGAACATTGGGGAGGTGCGAACGTTTTTCGGCATGAAGATTGACCGGGACGTGGAGGCGAGGATTACTCAAATTACCCAGAGAGAATTTCTCAAAAATTTACTTCGTCGTTTCAACATGCTCGAGTGCAACCCAGCATCAACGCCGATTGAGTGTCGCCTGCGCCTGACGAAGGGAGGGGAAGCCGAGCGTACAGAGAAACCATACCGAGAGTTGATCGGGTGTCTCACGTACGTGACACTGACGTCAAGACCGGACCTGTGTGCTGCGGTCTGCTACCTGAGTCAGTTTCAAAGCTGTCCTACGGAAGTGCACTGGATGCACGCCAAGAGGGTGCTGCGGTATATTAGAGGGACGTTGGACTTAGGTCTGGTGTTCCAAGTGAAGAATTCAACACCGACTATGGAAGCATTCGCCGATGCAGATTGGGCGAACGATCCGGTGGACAGGCTTCGCTTAGTGGATACGTCTTCCGAGTGTGTGGCGGTACCGTAAGCTGGATGACTAGGAAGCAGTCTACAATTTCGCTCTCTTCTACGGAAGCTGAGCTCGTGGCCTTGAGCACCGCTGTGTGTCACGGCATCAGGTCGAAGGAGCCGGAGAGCCCAGTGGTCTACTACGAAGACAACCAATCTACGATCAAGGTGGTCGAGGAAGAGCGGGACACTGGCCGCATAAAGCACGTTGATGTTAAGCATCGATTCGTCCGTGAAGAGATTCAGCGGAAGCATATAGCTGTACGATACATCCCAACCGGCGAGCAAGTTGCAGACGTAATAATCAAGGGCCTGCAAGTAGGTTTGTTCCAGAAACATCGAGTCAACCTGGGACTGATCCGTTCCGGATATTGAGCGGGGGTGTTAGGATTGTCAATACCCTGCACCAGATATTTGTTGTTTCGATCTACGGAACCGAATCCCCACAGTAATCGAACTGTCAAAAGCGATCGCATGGTGGTGCGATTTTTCTAACCTTTCTTTCTTTCTATTTGCAAACGCTGCAGATCCTTAATGTTCCAAGTGTTCCAATTTTCCGTATCACTGCACAAAGATCCTATCATTTGGGAGAGTACCTTGTAGGCGGCGTTCAGCAGAGTGATTATAGATTTATATAGATTTTTTTATAGATGGGGCACACAATACCCTCCATCCACTACTCCGGTTCCCAAACCTTGACAATGACCCAGTACACGGCTCTAGCCAGTGCTTCTCCACCGTATTTCAATAGCTTGCTGGGAAGTTGGTCCACTCCAGCAGCTTTAGTGTTTTTCAACCGGCCAATCTCCTCCTCCACTCCCAGGAGATCGGGAGCTGGAATCCTGATGTCTTCTGCTCGTGCACCAAGGCCAGTTGCCATGCCGTCCTCGCGCTCTACTGCATCGCCGTTAAGATGCTCGTCGAAGTGCTGCTTCCACCTTTCGATCACCTCTTACTCGTCTGTAAGGAGTAGAATGTTCAAAAAAACGAGGCGAGCGACGAGTTGGTCGCCTGACCAATTTTGATCTTGCAGATGGTGAGTCGGCTGGATTTTGGACAAGTAGCTCGTCTGTGAAACTTTTCGACTCAGTTGTCACCAGCCAAGTTTCACTCACATTCTCTAATACTACATTTTGCTCGTCTCGTCATTGACTGGAGGCGAGGCGAGTTGCTCGCCTCGTCTTTTGTAATAGGCACCGTAATATCATTATGAACTATTTAAATGATTTCGATTCTTCATGAATGATAGATTAATCATTCTCACGTATACTAGTGTTAATGCCTAACTCAATTTAAAAAAAGGCGCTTGGTTCGGTGAATTTCACAGTGCCGCAGTAAGTGCTTGGAAAGATCGATTCAACAAAGATCGATCCTGCAGCTCCAATTTTTCAAACGGATCAATCCTAAATAGACCTTCCTATCTGCGCTAGTATTAGTGGTTGATTTCACTAATACAAGTTTGATTTTGGTTGCAAATAATCAACACGCTGGTAGTAACAAAAAATTTCCTTCTGCTCCGAGCTTTTATTCAAGTTGTAAGCCGATTTTTAGTTTTATTTCATCTGGTTTTCCACTAAAACAAAGTTTGTTAAAACAGGTAACACTAATGAACTAGGATTCATAAGTGCAATATTTTTCGAAATTGAATATCAGCTGATTTTTTGGTTGAAAACAAATCGATTTTATTAGGATACAGACTGTTGGAGACGACTGTAGCTGTCGGAGTGCCCCCCATTTGTGAGTGCACTCCCCACGACGCTGAGCTCTCGAAAGACATTTTCTGTCACTACGACGATGCTGGTAGGCGCGTATATGAGGAGAAGAACAATGGTCATTGTTAGTTGTTGGCTTCCGTTTTAAGCAGTCGTCGAGTCACGATATTTTAGTAATAAATGTTGATTTTAATTTGTTAAATCCGCGTTTGACATACCGTATTGTGAAGGCCCCAACGGAGGACTCCAAAGTGGCGACGATCGTGTCGGTTTTGTTAACGGTTTTCGCGAGATAACTTGGTTTCTTGAAAGATAACCAACAATTCCGTCACCCACGCGTAAAAGACGGAGAGTGGAGAGTATGGAAGACGACCAACCGCATTACCGCGATGCGGACCACCAACGGACCCAGCAGCAGCAGAGCGGTCCTGCGGGACATTTTATTCAGTCGGCTTCCCATCAACAGCAAGCACCACTTTCGTCAGATAACCTCCTCGCACAGATGATGCACATGATGCAGCAGCAACAGTTGCAGTACCAGCAGCAGTTGAATCAGCTTCTTCTCCGACAACAGCAGAATGAACAGCGGTCAGAAGAACGATTCCTTCAGAGCGAAGAACGACAACAAGCATTATTCCATAATATAGCGTCATCAATCAACGTGCAAGTTCCACCTAACCCCGAACAAATTTTGGATTCTCTTGCGGGAATTATTAAAGAGTTCCACTATGAGGCAGAAAGTAATTTAACATTCGCAGGTTGGTATTCGCGGTATGACGACCTATTTGAAAAGGATGCTTCTCTTTTAGATGACGAGGCCAAGGTACGTCTACTTTTACGGAAAATGGGTGCCATGGAACACGAGAGGTATGTCAGCTTCATACTTCCGAAGCTACCAAAAGATTTTAGTTTAAGCCAAACGGTAGAAAAACTAAAGGGACTTTTTGGCGCCAAAGAATCTGTTATCAGCCGACGGTATAGATGTCTCCAAGTTTCCAAAAACCCAACGGAGGACCACATTGCCTTCGCTTGCCGGGTGAATAAATCCTGTGTCCAATTCGAACTAGGAAAGCTCACCGAAGAAGAGTTTAAGTGCCTGATATATGTGTGTGGGCTTAAATCTGAAAGTGATGCCGAATTACGAATCAGACTTCTTTCCAAAATCGAAGAACGAGACAACGTTACTCTCGAGCAGTTATCGGAGGAAAGTCAAAGATTGGTCAACTTGCGACATGATAATGCAATGATTGAGTGTACTTCTAATTTCGGTCATGTGAATGCAGTGAAGCAATTCAATGGGCGACGTTTTAGGAAATCAGGATATGTAGCAGCCAAAACCGATGCAAGTGAAAACAAAAACAAGCCAAAATCGCAGTGTTGGTTTTGTGGTTCGTTACATTATGCTCGAGATTGTACCTTCAGAAGCCATAAGTGTTCCGATTGTGGTCAAATGGGACACCGAGAGGGGTATTGTTCTAGTGCCAAGAAGTCGCGAGGAGCAGCAAGAAAGCGAGGGAAATATTCGGTGACCAGCAAAGTGGTTACAGTAAATTTATGCAGTGTGGAAAGTCGAAGAAGATTTGTTTCTGTTTCATTCCCTGGAGGTGAAATACAATTGCAGCTTGATACAGCGTCCGACATAACAGTGATCAGCCAGAAGATTTGGCAGAAGATTGGAAGTCCAGTGTTGGTTCCAGCTACAGTGAAAGCAAAGACAGCTCGGAAAGTGTTTTGACACTCATAGGTGAATTTTGTTGTGACATTAGCATTGCGAAGAAAACAAAACAAGCAGTGATTCGAGTAACTGATAAACAATTACAACTCCTCGGATCTGATTTAGTAGACAGTTTTGATTTATGGTCCATACCGATGGACACATTTTGCAGTCAGGTATCTCGTGTGTCCGTGTCTACTGACTCCCTCAAGAAAACATTCCCGGAGGTGTTCAGTGATGAACTTGGCTTGTGTAATAAAACTAAAATAAAATTGGAACTAAAAGACCAGTGCAAACCAGTTTTCTGCCCAAAACGCCCAGTGGCGTATGCGATGCAAGATGCCGTAAATCAGGAACTCGATCGTTTAGAGCGACTGAAAATTATTACGCCGGTGGATTATTCAGAATGGGCCGCACCGATAGTTGTAGTACGTAAAGCGAACGGATCGATTAGAATTGGCGGAGATTATTCGACGGGTTTAAATTGCTCCTTGCAGCCTCATCAGTACCCACTTCCTCTCCCGGAGGATATTTTTGCCAAACTTGCTAACTGTACAGTATTCAGTCAGATTGATCTCTCCGATGCGTTTCTGCAAGTGGAGGTTGATGAAGCAAGCCGTGGGTTATTAACTGCGAATACCCACCGTGGATTGTACCACTACAATCGTCTTCCGCCGGGGGTAAAAATCGCTCCAGGAGCTTCCCAGCAACTCATCGACACAATGCTCGCCGGACTCAAGGGAACATCCGGTTACATGGACGATGTCGTAGTTGGTGGTGCAACCGAACAAGAGCACGACCGTAACCTGGAAGCGGTTTTACGGCGCATCGAAGATTTTGGTTTTACATTAAGAGCGGAAAAATGTTCATTACGCCAACGTCAGATTTCGTATTTGGGCCATGTCATCGACCATCAAGGGTTGCGCCCAGATCCAGCGAAGATCGAAGCGATCGCAAAGCTTTCGCCTCCCACTGACGTCACAGGAGTTCGCGCTTTCCTTGGCGCCATCAATTATTATGGCAAGTTTGTACCGAGAATGCGCATGTTGCGCTTTCCGCTTGATAATCTGCTCAAGTCAAAATCAAAGTTTGAGTGGAACAAAGAGTGTCAGCAAGCATTTGACAGTTTTAAGTGTATACTCTCATCAGACTTGCTGCTTACCCACTACAATCCGAAGTTAGACATCATTGTAGCAGCTGACGCTTCCTCAATTGGTCTCGGAGCAACCATCAGTCATCGATTTCCGGATGGCTCAATAAAAGTGGTCCAGCATGCATCAAGAGCACTCACCAAAGCTGAACAAAACTACAGTCAGCCGGATCGTGAGGGTCTGGCCATAATCTTTGCTGTCACCAAATTTCACAAAATGCTGTTCGGTCGGCGCTTTCGTCTACAAACTGACCACGCTCCACTGCTTCGAATCTTTGGCTCTAAAAAAGGAATTCCCGTTTACACCGCTAACCGACTGCAACGATTCGCTCTGACCCTACTACTGTATGAGTTCGACATTGAGTACGTGGCGACCGTAAAGTTCGGCAATGCTGATATCTTGTCGCGTCTCATCAATCACCATGTAAAACCAGAGGAAGATTATGTGATAGCCAGCATCTGTCTCGAGGACGATATTAGGTTTGTAGCTTCATGTTCAGTTAACGTTCTCCCTCTCAGTTTCAGAGTCGTCGCGCAGGGTACGCAATCCGATCCACTTCTTCGCAAGGTTTTTCGGTATGTTAGAGATGGTTGGCCACAAACGCAACCCATCGAGCCGGAACTCAAGCGATTCCAAGCTAGACAAGACTCGCTCACTTTAGTGGATGGTTGTATCCTGTTCGGAGAACGACTCGTAATCCCAATGCAATACCGGAAACGATGTTTGAAACAGTTACATTATGGTCACCCTGGAATTCAAAGGATGAAAGCACTCTCCAGAAGCTATGTGTACTGGCATTCGCTCGACGAAGAAGTAAGCGCCTTCGTCAAGACTTGTCAGCATTGTGCGTCAGTCGCACGGTCTCCTCCTCACGCAGAACCGGTTCCTTGGCCTAAAGCAACTGGACCATGGCGACGTGTGCATGTTGATTTTGCTGGTCCAGTCGATGGTGAATACTATCTTATCACCGCGACAGTTTCTCTAAATGGCCTGAGGTGGTACAAACTCGGCGTATCACTTCTCACGCAACAATTAGTATTCTGCGAGGAATATTTGCTCGCTTGGGAATGTCCGAAATCTTAGTGTCAGATAACGGAACTCAGTTCTCCAGCGCTGAATTTGCTAACTTTTGCATGGCAAACGGAATCAAACACATAACAACAGCCCCATTTCATCCACAGTCAAATGGGCAAGCTGAGCGTTTTGTGGATACGTTCAAACGCACCGTCAAAAAAATTCAAGAGGGAAGAGGAACCATCGAAGAAGCCTTGGACATTTTCTTGCTTACGTACCGAAGTACGCCTAGCCGCTCCTTGCCAGAAAATAAATCCCCGTCTGAGGTTATGTTTGGTCGGCAAATCAGAACGTGTCTCGAGTTACTCCGTCCGCCAGCTATCCATGAGCCAGATTCAGTTGCAGAGCCGGGCAAACAAACAAGGTTTTTTAGCAAAGACGATCTAGTTTATGCCAAAGTATACACACGAAACAGTTGGAAATGGGCTCCTGGTATTGTATTACAACGCCTGGGTGATGTTATGTACAATGTGTGGGTGGAAGACCGTCGAATGCTGCGTTCACACATTAATCAGTTGCGAAGTCGAACCGCAGCTGATTCAGTCTCAAATCAGTCGGCTAATAATTTGAACAAGAAACTACCGTTGGAGATATTGCTTGAAGCCTGGACTTTGCCTAAACCTAGTCCAACTCCCCAAGGTTCGCTTCCAACTCCGGCAATTCCATCACCATCTGAAACATTGCCATCGTCATCTGAAACATTGCAAGCCTCTACACCAAAACAGTCATCATCCACTCCACGGCGTGAAGAGCCGCACAGTCATGTATTAACACCATTGTCACCTGTTCAGTCCCCAACAATGTCAACGTCTACATCATCCGCTTCAACCGAATTCGAATCAGCAGTTGAGGCAGATCCAGTGGTACCAATTCCTCGGCGATCTTCTAGGGATCGAAGGCCGCCGAAATGGTTTGATCCGTACCACCTTTATTAAGAGGGGAGATGTTGGAGACGACTGTAGCTGTCGGAGTGCCCCCCATTTGTGAGTGCACTCCCCACAACGCTGAGCTCTCGAAAGACAGTTTCTGTCACTACGACGATGCTGGTAGGCGCGTATATGAGGAGAAGAACAATGGTCATTGTTAGTTGTTACCTTCCGTTTTAAGCAGTCGTCGAGTCACGATATTTTAGTAATAAATGTTGATTTTAATTTGTTAAATCCGCGTTTGACATACCGTATTGTGAAGGCCCCAACGGAGGACTCCAAACAGACTAAGCCTGTATTGGTGAGATCTGGCGTAGAAAGCTCTATGCGTTCCCAAGTATGATGACAGTTCTACAAGGTATGCTACATTTTTGTCTATCCACGCACACAAACAAATCTCGTTATGAAAAATTTCGCGTTTTGTATGGAATTCAGAACATTTTTGGAAATTTCTCGTTTCATGTTGTTTTATATCTGATTTTTTTGGTTGGAGAGTGAATCTCCAGTTGAAACACACTAGAAATTGATATTAATTTAGATTTAGTGTGAAAAATTGCGACAATATGTCGAAATAAAATATATAAAAATGCTATATTTCTAATAGTTGGAGCATAACCTTAGTCATTGTCATAGCTCATGACTTTTGTTACTGTATGAAACATAAGCGACTCAATTTAGAAGCGCTATTAGAGTACAAGAAAAAAACGAAAAGTGCAAAAAGGTTACCGGCAAATTGATGAAAAACAGCATACTTTACCGCAGCATGTTTATGTATTCCCCACAAATAAAACATGTTTCAACATCATTTCTATAACTTTTCAGGAAAGCATGTTTTATAAGTTTAGTTTAAAATGCAAAATCATTTCAAATTTCATACAAAATTGGAAAAAGTTCATAACGATCACTAATACTAATGCTTCGACGTGAATAGCATACCTTGTAGAACTGTCATCATACTTGGCTATGCGTTCAGCTGAATCGATCCTGAAGATCGATTTTTCCCTGAAGATCGCCCAATCCTAGTGAGGAGGTTGCCGTCCAAGCTTCTGCACATATCGGCTTGCGGCACGAAGCCTTTGCGGGAGCTGTTCTGCTTCTCGTAGAACTTCCGAGTGTCGTTAGCTTGGTACAGCTCTTCCATCGCTACGCGATCTCGGTCCTCTAGCTGGCGCTTCCTTCTGAGGAAGTTTTGGCTGTTCCGAGCCTGTCGCTTTCGTTCCACGTTCGCTCTCGTACGGTGTTGCAGCATTCTCGCCCGTGCTGCATTCTTAGCAATCAAACAAACCATAGTTCAATTTGAAACCTGAATTAGACTACAACAACATGATCTACCACTACTCTCTCCCACTCAGCGAGAACATTCCAAGCCAGGAGGTACAATTGATTTTGAAAATATCGCCAAGGGGTACGCGGACAAATAAAGGTTGAGAACCGCTGGTCTAGATCGCAAGGTTAGGTAGTAAGCTATTTGTTAAAGAAATATAATTCATTATGTTACCGACCATACCGTGGAGTAGTTCACTCCAAAAACGATCCGAATCACCTCCTGAGTTCGAACGAAACGAATGCAGCGACTAAATGTGCAATTGTGTTCCAGAAACCTTCTTTCTGTAAGCATTCAGAAATATAGTGCCATCTCCTGTCAGACATAAAAGGCCAATCTTATTTGACTATACTATGTCGGGTCTCGAGTTGCACAAATTCGAGATCTTAGAGTTATTCTGGATACTACGCTCTCATTCAAACTGCACTACAACGAAATCATATCTAAACTGCCGTTCTACACATAGTTGTCCCATGTTACTTTTGGTCGATTTTCGTTTTTTATCACCAATGAGTCTATTTTCATGTATATTTTTGAAAAAGTTTTAAAAATAACATTGTTTGTTCCGAAAATCTTGAAAAACCATACCAAGTCTGTTTGTCCCATCGATGATTTTCTACATATATTTGTCCCATTAGACTTTTTCTATTCTAATTCATCCCACTAACCACTAATTCCCATGTTTACAACTTGAGAAGTGCTACAGGGCACTAAAGACTTTCTAACAACGTTTGGTTACATTACGGGTTTCAGAGAGTCGGTACCGAAAATCACTTTGCTTGATTATTCAAATGCGATACGTTCATATCTTTGTTAGGGATACCTAAACCTTGTTTGCTGGTTTGTAATTTGAATGCTTTTCCTTTTAGAGCATATGAGAGGATAAATGGTTGAGATTCATACTAATTGGAAGTTGGAAGAACTGTCTTTTGTGGGCAGCCAAAATGGTAAAAGGCCAATAACTTTCAAATATGATAGGAATGGGCAATCTTAAAAAAAAACAATTTCTTTTTGTAATGGTAAGTCATCTGATACTTATTCAATCAACTAAATTTTCATCTCGAGTATCATCACTTGCGTATAAAGACAAGATTAGCGTGATCATTTTCGTGAAAGATTAAACAGCCTTGTATCTCCAGTACGAAATTTGTATTGAGAAACATCGAATGCACGTGGAAATTACCTATTAGAAGGCATATTTCTCGGCATTTTTGTCCCAGTGGGTATTTTTATGGAAAAGAATGTTAAATCGAAAAACCTTCCACTAGATTTATTGAAAACAGTCTATTGCAAGGTAAAACTGGTTAGAAACCCATAATTGCATTTGTCACATTGCCGCAATGCGTAAAAGTATTGTAAAACTTTAACAACGTTTTTCTCATTTGTATGATTTGGAACATGGGACAAATATGCGTAGAACGGCAGTAAAGCTAGTCGACAATTCGTTCAAGATAGCCAACGAGTTCCGCAATCCGTTTTGCCTTAGATCACTATACTATTCTTTTGTGCGATCGATCGATCCATCAATTTTGCTCTGTTGTATGGTGTCATTCTCCATCTCCTGGATAACTAGAATTGAATCTGTGCAGCGGAAATTTGTACAATACGCTCTGAGATTCATTCCCTGGCGCGACCCCACACATCTACCAGCCTACGCTGAACGCTGTCGGCTTTTAGGAATGCAAACCCTAGAAAAAAGAGGTTTTGAGGCTCAAGCTTTATTCATAGGTAAAGTGCTTCTAGGTGAAATCGATGTCCCGGAAATTCTCGATCACCTGGACATGTATGCCCCCGAAAGATCTCTTAGACCCAGATCTCTGCTGAGCCTGCCCCAACGCAATGTGCAATATGGTCAGTTTGACCCAATACGCTTTATGTTGGCCAGCTTCAATACGGTTACAGATTCGTTTGACTTCAATGTTACTGAAACAGCTTTCAAAAACAGACTTCGTGTACGTAGATACATTTTGTGATCGTTTATTGACTTTATGTTAGTATTAAGTTATTCAATAAGACAAGGTATGTCAGATGAAATCTTAATAAATTATACAAATTATACATTTCAAGCATTTTGAAAATCAGATATTTTCTTCTACTATCTTGATACTTGGTAAGTTCACGCTATTTCCTTAAAATTTAATGTATTTAAAGCAAAGTTATAGCGATGCTACATTACGATTCGGTATTCAACCTTCTGTTTATTATTTACAACTTCGCGGTCAATTATTTATGTCGTTTTCGTTTTTGCGGTGTAGCTACCCCGCGGACTACACTTTGTCCTATTCGCGTGTCAAACATCAGGTTGAATTTTATTTATTTTATTTTGTTATTTTGTCATTTTTCATTAAATTGGCAAATTTTTCGTACAGATAGCACAAATGCGATAAAAGAAAATGGCGATAATGACCAAAACAAAAGTGACAACTACCTCTGGTATTACGCACAGCATTGCAACTGCTCGGAAAGTGTTTTTTCCAGCTGCAAAGCGTAGTCGGATAGTCCTGCCGTAAAAACGAATTCGACATTAGTGTGCATGACACTTGCGGGGCTAGCGCTACAATCCCACTGTAACTTCACAACCGTCGGCAATGAAAACCCTGTAATTAAAACAAAGTTTTGTGTAAAAGTGCGCTGTGTAGTGTCGCTAGTCGAGAAATACGGGTTTCAACTGGGGCGACAATAGCGCGGTAAATCTCCATGCTTACTGCGCTAATTATTTACTGTTAGGAGAAGGCTTTTTTCACGGCTTACAAAACCCGGCTAGTTCTTTAGAGTGTAAACACAAGCAGCGATGACGTCATCCGAATCGTCAAAGAAAACAGTGTAGTAGGCTCATGTGTATGCAACTGACAACACATTATAGATTTCAATTGTGCCGCAGGATAATAAAACTTGACGGTTGAGATTGTATATTTTAGATAACATTTTGTTTAACGGTTCTCTGAAAAGCGTAAGAAATATTATTTTGTTTCATTGATCCTTTCAGGCCATTCCAATTGCACCCAGCAAATGAGTAACTGCAGCAATACAGAAAAAGGAAACGAGCAGATGAATGATTCCCTACTAATTACTACCATGCTGCTACAAGTTGTGAATACACAGACTTCAGAGCGTGTTGAAGAAATAAGTTTCGCATTAGATGGCGGTTCAAAAATTTCGTATTCTCGAACAATGTTCTCATACAAAAGTTCAGCTCAATTGGACTCCGAAAAGTTATGCCTCAAAGCGGTCCAAGTTTCCCTATTTTGACTGATGAAGTTCATGAAATGTTCATTTCAACATCGAACTGAAACAGGGACGGTTGACGGTAACAAATTTTTTAATGTCAAATGTTTTGAAGAGCATAAAAAGTCAAGATCTGGTGTTTTCTAAAAAATTCGAAAAACTCGAATTTCTGGTTATTTTAGGAAATTTTTAGGCTGGAGAACTCATTCATTTGTGCTAGTAGTATTTTTTGCACCACGATTTATTTTTGAATAAAGTTCATGTAAAAATGGTATTGATTATCAATATTGTTAGAGTCAGGACAATTCACTGGTGCATCTGTGCAAAGTTCCAGTTAGATAAAAAATAGTCGATTTAAATGGTTATTTTCATGGAATTGCATAGGTGGTCTTATGAAACCCAGTCAAGAATTCAAGAAGCAACCACTTGTTAGAGCTAAAGCTATAGATAAATGCTTTAAAATGTCCCAAGATACAGATATTGCGGTCAAAGTTGAACAGCTTATTTTATATAGCAAAAACGAATCACTTAACAAAACCAAAGCTGAACAATGAAAAAAGAATAGAAGCAAACTAAATAAAACAATAACAAATTCCATTATTTAGATTTTTAATATATAAAGTACAAATAAAAAACATGAAAACCAATAAAACCAGAATTTTCCCACCGATGAGATCTGATTATATAGATTATGATGACACTAGGTTGTCCAGTTCTATATTTTTCAGCTCCTAATACTTAGAGGTATCGCTTAATGAATTTTGGTTGAATCCTGAAATTGGTAATTTCCTGGACTAAAACTGGAACATGACCGGATGTAGCCAATGTGGTTCTGAAAACTTGGTTTGATTTCCATTGAATTAGGATATTCCCATGAGGCCTTTTATTGAAACAGTGGTACATAGTTAAATTGTTGATTAACGAAATGAACATTCATTCATTACTCAGAAAGTACAATGAACGTTACAGTTTGTAACACTTCAATCATCTGTCAAATATCGCTTAACGATACATAATATGCATAGCATTGAATGTGATCATCATTCAAGCCACGTGGTAATGGCTTTGTACACAAGTCATTTTCACCGCAGTAGCTGATTTGTTTATTTCAACAATTCAGATGACGTCACTAAAAAATAACAGTGCGGGAGTAGCTAGCCTTGTTTTTGTAAGCCGTGGTTTTTCTTCACGTTCAGTATCATAATGACACATCGATAAATTAATTTTGGGAATAGGTCGAAATCTAGTAGCAAATTTCTGAAATTTCTTCCTGTCAAGTGTCAACCTTGTTTTGACTCGGAGCTAACCTAACTGCTATCAAAACGTTTCTTTATTTATTCTTCAGTTTAGCATAGGTTTAAATCCTAGTTATCGGGCATCCAAGTATGATGACAGTTCTACAAGGTATGCTATTCACGTCGATGCATTAGTATTAGTGATCGTTATGAACTTTTTCCAATTTTGTATGAAATTTGAAATGATTTTGCATTTTAAACTAAACTTATAAAACATGCTTTCCTGAAAAGTTATAGAAATGATGTTAAAACATGTTTTATTTGTGGGGAATACATAAACTTGCTGCGGTTTAGGTAAAATATGCTATTTTTCATCAATTTGCCGGTAACCTTTTTGCACTTTTCGTTTTTTTATTGTAGTCTAATAGCGCTTCTAAATTGAGTCGCTTATGTTTCATACAGTGACAAAAGTCATGAGCTATGACAATGACTAAGATTATGCTCCAGCTATTAGAAATATAGCATTTTTATATATTTTATTTCGACATATTGTCGCAATTTTTCACACTAAATCTAAATTAATATCAATTTCTAGTGTGTTTCAACTGGAGATTCACTCTCCAATTAAAAAAATCAAATATAAAACAACATAAAACGAGAAATTTCCGAAAATGTTCCGAATTCCATACAAAAAACGAAAATTTTCATAACGAGATTTGTTTGTGTGCGTGGATAGATAAAAATGTGGCATACCTTGTAGAACTGTCATCATACTTGGATCGAGCATATCTAATAGCGAATTCCTTTATTCCACTGCGTCAGTGCAAATCTACCCAATTACAAAGAACAGACATTGCGATTTACAACGCATGTAAGAAAGAGATGCCAGATAGCTGTTTTCGAAGTCTAAGGGATGGGCTAAAATTGTTAAGACTGACCAATTTTATAGAGCCACTGGGAGGTGCTGCCTGGTTTTAAGAGTAGTTAGGTTTGCTCCAGGTCAAAACTAGCTGAGCTGGGGATATGAAGAAACTCCCTATTACCTGCATCGCAAATCATCGTTTCTTTTATTCAGCGGTAGGTTGCCTTTGACCAAGTGGATAGGGAAATTCGTTTAAATAACACACTCGATTTTCTGCTCCAATTGATAACACCTTGTAAGCAAATTCTCTGAACTGACGAAAAACTCATTACCATCCGCTTTTCAAAACAGACTGCAAACTTGCTGCTACGTAGCTCTCTTCCTTCAAGTTGAAGTACTCCTGATGACTTTGAATTAAAACTGACCACATATGTAAGAGTGTCCTCTTTAGGGAATTGTAATTATAGAGCGATATTGAAAGGAGGAAGAGGTTTCGATAACTCTTTCCTCTTGCGAGAAAGCTCTTATAACAAAACTGACAGAAGGAATTTTGATCCTCTCCAGGGAATTGCTGAGTTTGGCTAAAAAAAACGGGGTTCCTTAATGACATGACAAAAAAATCATCCTTCTTATAATAAAACTGGTCAGAGGAACGTTTGTAAGTCTGCATGGAATTGGTGTAATTGGTGATAATGGCAGCAGGGCAACGTTCCCTCGGCAAGAACTTTTTTTAAATAAGCCAAATATGACCACATGGTTGATTGGTTGCAATATACTACAGCCGCTGGCTGAACCGTCACGTTTTTTTTTTTTGTCGAGTCTTTTGTAATGTGACAAGTCAAAGGAAATCGAATTTTCAATAATTTTGGTTTAAGCCGAATGTATGCAAGAACGTTGAGAAGCAGGAGAGACAGGATTGAGAAACTTCGGAAGTGGAATAACCATCGGTGATGTATTTATTTCCATGACACTCCAGATAGCTAACACACAGGACAAAACTCATCTTATCTCTTTTTTTTATAAATATGCGCCTCGTGTTAAGTGGAGCCATAAACGTTTTTTTGAAGTACACTGCGCAAAAGACCGCACCAGAATTCATAATATTTAAACGGGTCTACTACGAAAGGCTGAAACTCAAAAGGCTGAAACACGGAAGGCTGAAATCCGAAAGGCTATAATCACGAAAGGCTAAAAGCTACATAAGGCTGAAAACACGAAAGGCTGAATCACGAAAAGCTGAAAAATCATAAGGCTGAAATTCACAAAGTTCATTTCTAAAAAAACACTCGCGGCCTACGGCCGACTCGGTTGTCCGAGATGTATGCTGTCCTTACTCGCTATCGCTCGTTCGGACTAAACTAGGGGATCACCCCTATGAGTCAGTAGACCTAGGAAAACGAACGAACCTATACAGAGGTGATTTCTGCGGGGGGGCTGCCCCCCCGCAGTGGCCGGCGCTTCCGACGGCGGGTCGCCGGCGCACACTCGCGGCCTTCGGCCGTCTCGCCCTGAATCATCTAGGAAACGTGTACAAGAGTCAAGTGTGTATAGATTCAAATGTTGCCGAAAATTGATTTTCCATTGCACAAACCAATTGATACTCAAACATTGAACTCTGCCACCTTATAAAGGTTTGTTATCCATGTGTCCGAATTTTTCAACGATTATGATTCAAGTTACAAAAGTTTCAGCCTTCCATGTTTCAGCCTTTCGTTCATTCAGCCTTTTGTGGTTTCAACCTTTTGTGCATTCAGCCTTTCGTTATGAAACATACTTTTCAGCCTTTCGAGTTTCAGCCTTTTGAGTTTCAGCCTTTCGTTACTAACCCTATTTAAACAGCGGTTTACGTAAGTGATTATCACTGGTATAGAAAAGTTAGTAATTGAAATGTACCTAAAGTTGTGAAAATACGAGTCTTTACTTCAATGTTGCATTTAACTTTTCTACCTGACATTTTAACTTATAGATAATAATAGTATAGACATCTAATTCTATTATAATTCATAAGCAGCATTCATATAGGTATCTGGAAACGATAAAAGTGGATTAAATCGTTTGCAAACATCGTGAGAAATCAGAAGAATTCACAGACACGTTTCGCTAATATCCTACGTGGAAGAAGCAAGAGCGCGCATAGACAGGATGTGATAAGAAAGGTACTATTCATTTTATGGGGAGTCTGTATTGTTTCATCTAAAATATTACACCCCGCGAATCTAATGCGGTAGGCACTGCTACCAGCGTTGCGGAATTATCACCTTTACCGACAGTCACTTTTTGTTTACTGTTTTTAATTTGCTGACTAGTTTTCGTAACAGAAGAACCAGTATCATCAAACTGCGAAGCGACAGCTTGCTTGTTTATCTCTAATCCTTCCAAATTACACTTGGTCATACAATCAGTGCCTGGATTACTTTCCTCACTGTCTCCGATGAAACCATCACATAGCCCCTCTTCTTCCTCAGCGTGGCTGTTTTCACTGTCTCCGTCGGTTTGATTCTCCATATCGCTCATTTTATCATCCACTTCGTTGTCTTCGTCTTCGAAGTCATCAAAAGTCTCCCGCGAGTCTTGAGCTTCCTGTTCTAACTGATTAGGATCCATTTTAAAATCAAGATTGGGTTTATATGACTCTTCCAATGTTTCTTTTTTTTCCTCTTGATATTGCTTAATTGCTTTTCGCTTCGCAATCTCTGAACATTTAGCACAATGATAAACAATTTTACTATCTCCAAATTTTTCTTCAATGCTTGTATACCATCCGGATAGACTTAACGCGTTGACCTTACTCTTATCATTCCAACAAAGAATCTGTGTCTTCAGAATCTGCTCATCAAGCTCAGTGATGCATGGATCGTCTTTAATTTTTTTAATTACTTCATCAACGTTGCTCATAGATCTTCTCTTCAATCCACTGTTAGCTGCTGACTCAACACACCCAAAGGATTGTAATGACAATTTGCCATCTTTGTCGGCTCCCATACTTTTGAAGAGTCTTTGTCGTTCGTTTTCCATCGGTAATAATTTTGCCCGATTCGCAATATTTTGTAAAGTATGGAAAAAATTATAATTTTCGTTACGTTCTAACGACTCAATTGCATGAAGCCATTCTTTTGATTTTTGTAGAGCATCACGCAGTTGACTATGTGATGGCAGAAAATCTTCAATCAAATGCGCTCTTTCTAGTAAATTTTCAATTTCACTTATTTTGTGCCGGGTTTCTGTTTTGAAACACTGGCTGGCTGATTGCTCCCAATCCACTATCTGCAACAAAAAAACCAGTTAACTTCGTGTCTGTAAGAAATAAACAAACATAACATAATTTCATACTATACCTGCAGCATAATTCCATGAAGCTCAGCTAGCTCTTTTTCCAAAACAGTATGTGGAAGAATTTTCATTCCCTCGTCCAGCATTCGCTTGATTTCTTCTAATGGCATTCGATCAATGGTGTTCTCTCGTAGTAGACGGACTTGCCTATACCACTTGTATTGTGTTAGTCGATCCTTCAATTGTGTAATCTGCGGCAATTCAATGCACAGTGAGTTACCTTCATCAATCAAATGTGTTAACTGCTGAATATTTGTATCTTTGAAACGAGTCTTTAATGCACTTTCAACTTGTTTAACCCATTCCTTGCCAATTTTTTGAAGTTCACGAACGCTATCACCTTCGCGAATAATACAACGCAGGTTATTTATCTCGTTTACAAACATGTCCAGTTCTTCTAGGGTAAGTTTATACTTGGCACATTCAGCCGTATTTCGTGTTCTAGTACGAATTTTGTTTATGTCAAGCTGCTGTATAACAGTTATGCACTTCTGCGCCTCTAGAATGGAAAAATTCAAACGTTCTAGGATTACACTGTTTGGAAATTTTTGTGTTTCTGCTTCTTGAGCTATTTCCTGAAGTTCATCAAGAGTGATGTTAGTATCTATTGCAGGATCCAGTACATCACGCACTTTGAAAAGCCATTTTTCAAACGATTCAGCCTTAACTTTCAATTTTTGAACCATTAACGGTAATTCGTCGAGTGTGTAACGGTACTTAAGAGTGTGGTTCTCCGAAGGGCATTCACATAATTCTGCAAAGTGTCGAAGACAAGCTAGATTTGTAGTACATTTACAGGTGACCGCAGAAAGAAAACATGTCGTTTTACATATTTCACATTGTCTCGCATCATCCGAGAGAAGTTCAAAAGCCTCACGTTCCGCATTTGTAACACCCTGTCGAGTAAAAATATGTTTCAATTGTCATTTCAGAATAATCAATTTTTAAGACGTAGTAATGGTGGCATGCATTAGTTTCTGGAAAAAAATCTTTGATTTTTGGGACACCGGCACAAAATATCAACATCAATAACAGATAAAGAGATAAGGTAATGTTTCTTGCATAAAAATAACAATGGACCATAAGTTTCATAAAGTCTTTGTTTTTCTTGAGCAAAAACAATTCCAAAATATTTCATATAATCTTTGGATTTTTTTGCGGATCAAATTTCAATAGAGCATTGAATTATTTATTTATTATTATTTTTTATCTTGAAGGAGAATTGTACACATTAAAATTTGCAATAATTTATTACTAGATATTCTTGCATAATGCTAAATTACCTTACAAGCACATAGGCGTAACCAAGACTAGCCAGGATTTAACTGGGGGCGGGGATAGGGCCTTTCAAATTTTTAAATTTTAATTTTCAAAGGTTAATTTAAATTGTTATTTAAAACAACGAGAAATAAAAAATAACGGATAATTTTGCATTAATGTAAGGAAAATGATAGGTCATTGAATCCAATCACCAACATTCTTAATGTCAAGAGCCAGGGGTGCATCGCCCCTCATCCCTGACCCCGCTTCGCTACGCCTATGCTAATGTGAGATAGATTGAATGACCTATTTCGATTAACTTGTGTACCGGTCTTCTGTGTATATTTTCAGGTCTATTTGCTTCCGGTGACCGAATGCTCAGTGAACGTAAAGTACCCATACCTTGGGTAGATTCGTAGATCGGTATCTTTTCAACCGCATAAATATTGCTAATGTAACACAAGCACAGCGTGTGCGAAATCACAGTAATGCTGCCAGTCAGCATTTTGAGTCTCAACTGGTTAGAACTGAATAGCGAATTTCTTTAGTGTTCAGTGGAATAAAGAAATCCGCTATAATTTTCACTATTATAAGCTCGTTCGTATTGAAACTGATATTCGCACTTTACAGCTTCAACTGAGAATCTACCACTGACAGTGAAAATTTGCAAAACTGGTTACAATACTGATCAGTTTTGACGATCCATTGTGTAGATTTTGATCATGCAACACACGACACGGGAAATCAAATTTCTATGCTATGGCTTGTAGGTTTAAGAGTACTTTACGTTCGGAAAAAATAATCACTGGATAAGTTACGGGCCATTTGCAGGATTGGCACCAGCGTCACAGGATTTAAAAATAAAAAAGATCTTATTAAATTCTGTGAGGATGGCGCCAATGACTTTTCCAACCAAGCAATTAAACACACTTTCTATATATACAACGAACTTAACGAAGAAAATGAAAAACCGAACAAAAGCGTCCTGGATTGAAGTTATCAATGATAACTGATTCGAAAAATACTATACAGACCGTACTCTTGCTCTATGGAGATTAAGCACTTGTACAAAATTTTGAGCGATTTCAACGTGTTGAATAAAAAAGTGATGGTATTATCTTATTCAGAGCTAGATATTAGGAAACATATTTATTTGAGCCGGATTTTCGTGATTGATAAAAACGATTGATTAGAGTACAACGATACGTGTTACATTCTTACCCATTCCAGTAAATTCTTCCTCAGTTTTTTTTCTGTGTCCACCATCTCTGCCATGTCTATATAGCAAGCAGTTGCTATGCCAAGATTCAGCCGATCAGGCTCGAGAGCCATCTTGCACACTAGTTCATCATGTGAGAAAACACAATATCTTCTCAATTTGGAGTAATGGTTTACGCATTCCCGACCCATTTTCATCCAATCGGCAGGTGCAAAATTCACAGCTTCTGCGAAATTATATCCTTGATTGAAACCAGCGTGATAAGCACGTGGGAAGGTAACTACAAATTCTCCTGCGTGCTGATCTGTTCTATACACTGGAACTGTAGCATTCATAAGAATATTTGGGTTCATGATTGTAACCAGCTGATGCAGCAAATCAGGCTGAGATTGAAATAATTCTGGGGCAGCTGATTTCATTGCTGCTTCAAAATCTTCCGCACGGCTACCCGGAACACCGTACCATGTTTTTGGTTCTCCCCAATGCAAATAATTAATTGAATAACTCCAATGATCCTCGTTATGCCAACAAAACGTAGCAAAGCACATTCCAACGTACATCCATGGAACCTTCATACCGCTGATGTCTGCATTTATATGACCCAGAATAGATTCGTCCAATACTGGTAAGTTATTTAGATTCCAGCTTGATTCTGCATATTCTTGATCTTCTGGTAACAAATAAAGTGATGATTTTGTTGGAAAACCACTGCCATGATCCATGGTATGTAGGTCAGCTCCATACTCTACTGTGACATCCTCGTCAATAGATGATACGATTCTCCAAAATTCCTTTTCTACAAGTTCACTAGGAACCAGATGAACAGGCATATTAAAATAATTTGATTTGAATTGATCAGCCATTTCACCAAACTGCTGGAGAGTGTATTCACGTTGTGCTTGCTCAAACCCAAAAGCTTCAACAGGCTTAGAGTTCTCCTCAACAATACATTTTGGACAGCGCCAATCACCTTTTGGAATCTCCTGTAAAGGTGGCAATAAGCAAAATGTATGATATGATGCATCACACCCGTCACATAATAACATGGATTCTTCGACGTCCCCGCGGTTACACATGTGACAGATATACTTTGCCATAGGATCATGTGGATTAGGGGCATATGATGCATCTGGCTTGCCACCTTTGACAGATCCATTTGTACTGTTGCTGAAAACATTTTTAAAGCGATACTTGTTTGGTGAAATCCGAGAAATATCATGATCTGATCCAATACTGGCTGATTTATTCATCTGTGCAAAACGTTGAGATCGCCTAGCTGTAGTGGCAGGTGGTGGTTGCACTTGTTGTCGAGCTTCGATTGAATGAGGTTTGTACTCACAATCTTCCTGTTCGGTTTCCAAATTTGCCAAATCAATAATCTTTCCGGAACGATATATGTCAAATGGATATAGAATACGTTCGTAGTGTGCCTTTAAATTAGTACCCACGTTTCTTCCTTGCTGATACCCCATGCGGCAAGCAACTCTTGACCATTTACGCTCTTTCGTAACAATTTCGATACCGCCTTCATCATTTATTACTTTATGCAATGTGTAAAGGTCTAATGGCTTGCGTTCAACCATGGGAATCTTCAAAGAGGAACCTTGTAACTCCCAAAACTTTGCAATTTGATCAAGGAAATTTAGCTTTATACGTGTCTCAGCTTCTAGCTCATTCAATCGTTGAACACGAGGAACAAACGTCAATTTTTCAACATCTACGGTAAATGGTGGTTGCCAGCTCTGAAATTAAAAAAAAAAAATATATGTATACATATGAAAAAATTACGTCTTACATAAATTTCAATGTCAATTTTCTGAATACAATGAACCAATCTCGTATGGGCAGTGCCTTGTTGTTTTTTTTGCGAGTAACTGTAAAGTGTTCAAATCAAAGGCCTATTCTGTTTTGTGATATCAGACGCATTTCTTTTGGAATTCAATTGAAACTTTGTGGGTCTGTAGGCCTTACTAAACCAAGCAAATTTACATACTTTTTTTTGAAAATTTATATGGACTAACCAGGGACATAGTGGAATGCAGAGTCTCAAAGCGGTCAAAGTTTCACTTTTTTGACCAATGAAAGAAATGCACAGTTGTTCGCAGGTAGGAATTTGAAGAGTTGAGACCTTTTTTTTTTTAAAGGGGGGATTTGTTAGTAGCTTAAGTATTTATGATAAATATTAGTAAATAATGAGTATGTGTGTCCAATCACAAATGGTGACTTCTCAACACTGTTAGAAATTTGTAATTTTAATTGTTAGGATTTGTTTGCTTTCGCAATTAGGACTTATCATTCGTAGGGATTTAAACCTACTTGTCAGAAAAGGGGAAGTAAACTCACAACTAACTTAATTGCTAACTTATTGGCTATAAAGAGAGCTTATCGTAGCAATTGAGGATTGCAACGATTTTTGTCGAAAATTGTTAATAATTTTATTTGACATAGCTTCTAATGGTTCAACACCAGTAAGTCTATGTAATTCGAGTGTACCAAACCAAGGAGGACGCTTCAAAATCATTTTCAGAATTTTATTCTGAATCCTTTGGAGCGTTTTCTTCCTTGTTGAACAGCAACTTGACCAGATCGGTACAGCATAAAGCATTGCTGGTCTAAAAATTCGTTTGTAAATCAAAAGTTTGTTCTTTAAACAAAGTTTAGAATTCCTGTTAATGAGAGGATATAAACATCTCGTATATTTGATGCACTTGGCTTGTATACTCTCAATGTGCTCTTTGAAAATAAGTTTGAAGAGTTGAGACCTGAATCCATCTATAAAATTTTGTTTTACACAGTTCGGCTTTCTGGGGCTTCGAAAATTTTCGAGCGGGGTTGAGGTAATGGGAAAGTTGAGTTTTCTCATTTTTTATAAGATAAGAAGATCTCGACGTTTTGATTTTGCATTAGGACTTCTCTCGAGAAGGCGGAACTTTTGGCCCTAATCGCTAAATGAAATTCGAAAAGTTGGTTTTAATTGGTACCCTAGTCAACGATAAAGAAATAAAAAAAAAACAGGTTACCTATAAATACGAAAATTATTGACTGAACAAATGCTAACAAGCGGAAACTATATTATTTTTATCCAGGAACCGACATTCAAAAACGATTGGTAGCTTCGAAAAAAATGTATAAATTTATGATGAAAAAGAATTTGAGATTAACCCTCTAGTGCCCAAGTTATTTTTCAGACGGACTGCGGTAAAATCACTATGAATCTTAATTAACATTTTTGAAGTATTTATTGAAGCTTTTTAGAGGTTCAACTAAAGCGTTTCTAAAGGCGGCATTGGGCGGTAGAGAGTTAAGAAGGGAGTCAAAATATAATGAAAATTATCAAAGCGCTAACCAATTTTTAGTAGGTATCCAAATTCTTAAGAAATTGCAAAAACACTTAAAACAAAAAAGTAGCTTACGAAGACTTATAAAGACTGGAACGCGCAAAAATTGGTCGACAAAAAAATCGTTTCTTTCAGTCAAAATTCGTAATACAAAAATCTTCCTATTCTTATTTTGGTAGTTCAACTCACATATTTAAAGGAAAAAATGTTCGTTTATTATTTTGGTTTACCAAATCCAAACTGCCGTGCCTTCCGCTTAAACCCTTTCATTAAATTTTGTACAGTGGTCTTATCGACCTTATTCGTCGCCAAACGCCAGATAGAATCATTCTGCTGCTCGTTTTCGATGGATTAATTAGTTTTTTTTTATATTCCGTTTGACCAAGTCTCAATACTGCTCGATAGGGCGGAAATCTGGGCTGTTAGGAGGGTTGTGGTCCTAAGGTACCACAACCACGTTGTTCGCATCGTACCACTCAATCGCCTTTTTTTCCCATAGTGGCAGCTTGCCAAGTCCGATCAGAACAGCATATGCCTGTTATGTTGCTCTAGGAATGGTAGCAGCCGATTTTCCAGGCACTCCTGGACGTAGATCTCTTGATTGACGATTTTGTAGTGATGGAAATGCCGCTTTTTAGACCACACGTGCATATGGCCTGCCAGACGAGGAATTTTTTCGAGAACTTCGATAGGTTGATGGTTTCGAAAATGTAGGCCATCTTCCCTTTTCCTGGTACGGTATAAAATTCCTGTCCCGGAAGCTGCTGGAAATCAACCTTCACATAAGTTTCGTCAACCACGGTCGAACTTTGCAAGCAGATAACAGTTTTCCGGACCACCACTTTGCCGAGGTGTTTTGTTCGAAATCTGGGTTCGCCACCTTCACCGTCTGTCACCTTGCGTCAACGTCGACAACCCGGCTCGTTTCTTAGCCTGCTGCACATAAGTATGGGGGACAATGAGCTTGCCAGTGAAGTAGCTGATGGAAAGGTTAGGATTCCGAATATAATTCGCTGCCACCTTCTTCATCGTCGCTGCTACGTCTGAATTACGATTGCCGCCGCTTCCAGGCTTCCTGGCGGTCGACAGACGCTCCCCGAACACTTTTAAAATATATGTTACGGTTGATTTGGTCACATCCAGCAATTTTGCCAATTTGAGGTGCGAGAACGTCGGATTCTCTTGCTGCGCGAGCAAAATTTTGACACGCTGTTCCTGTTGCTTGGACGCCATTTTGAAAACTAGAAAGCAACCGGTGAAAACTCATTTTAGCAACCATTGTATACACACTCAACTTTAGAATGCAACATTTCATGGTTTTTTAATGCATTTTCAACAGAAATACACCAATTTGAAGTCGACCAATTTTTGCGCGTTCCAGTCTTTACATACAAACTGTTGTTGTTTTTTAATCCTGATGGAGAGATAATATAGATGCAAAATCCTTTATTTTCATGAGCTTCAATGTGCTTTTAAACGTCACCGCAGCCTTAAAATAAACTTGCAATTAAATTTCTATTTTTTGGGATACATTCTGTGAAAACAGAAATGAGCATGTAACGTTTAAGTTTGACGGAATGGAAGATTTCAAATGCGAATAGCTGTCACACAACTGCACCGAACTCAATATTTAATATGTCGTTGGATAGCTAAAACATGCAAGATTTTTATAAAACGATAATTATTCCCACCATTTTTTTATTACATGGTGAAAAACACAAAAAGTTTCAAGGTCGAATTTTCGAATTTCCCCTACCAGTGGCATCGGGACCCAACGATAATAAATTGACAGGTTAGGAGAAACAACGAGTTTGATTGTCTTGGTAACGAAAACATAGTAAACAAACCTGATGCTAAAGCTTCTACGTCACAACGTCGAAGGTTTCATCACAACGCACTGGTAGATATTGATAAAACAGAATTTAAAACAATAAAAACAACTTTTGAAAGATTTTTTCCTGTTATTTCAAAAATCAATGTATGAACATACGATGAAGAGGAACTGTTATAGGCGAAAATAGTTCCGGTAGAACCCGGGTTACCCACAACATCAAGAGATTTAAATTTAAATTTCCATCCGAAATTTAACATAGGTTTTAACCAGATAAGGCTTGAAAGCCTTATTATAACATCATGAAAATAATTAAATAACTCAAGAAACAAAATCAGTGTTTATTGTACAAAGTGCTTTATTTTCTTGCTATTTTTTCCTGTAGTAGTACAACGGTTTCGCGAGTTACCATGTGGTCTAATCTTGACTATTTTATATTTATGAATCTTCCCCTCTAGAATTTTTTTTTTCATTTGTTTTAATCTGATGTTAATGCGTGTAGTGACATATTTTTCAATCACTTCTTGAGACACTTCGGGAAATTGTTTTTTAAATTTCAGAACAGACTTTTTTTTCACAAATGACGTCTCTAAACACGGGTATCTCTCCATTTTCCCCATCATTGTGAATCCAGTCGAAATACGTGTTCATTCGGTTCGATAAATCGAACCATTCCTGCGATGGTTTCACCAGCCCACCTCTTGAGAGATCCTCCGTATAGTTGTCTTCTGATTTCTCAATCAACTGATGAGTGTATTGTCCAAGCTCAGGGTGATTTTTATTCAAGCATCGTGCCAAATACCCAGATACATATTCCACACCATCCTTTTCTTCCAAGGTCTGTTCCCCTGTTCGGTATTCCCATCGATCGTCCTCATTGCTAGCATCAGCTGAAGCAATTTCGCTCTGCACGTTTACGGTAACCTTCGATCGCATTTGGTCAATATCGCTTCTTCTTCTGAACAATCTGGTCATAATGTAGTTTTCGTCAACTAATATGTTCTGAGTGTTTTGGTTGACTTGAAGCTGCTGATTCAAATTTTTGCCAAGAATTATTAAACGTAATCGTTCCAGCGCTTGCATCGGGGATGGATGGTCTTGTGATCCACTGTTCAAACGAAGTGTAGCGAAAAGATTTTCCTGATTCAACTTGTAACTCATCAAAAACGAAATATCGTAATCATGTTTCATTTGAATTAGGAGATGTTTGAGCGATACTATCGAAACCAAAACTGCTTTTTGAAACACCTGCAGATGGAATTGCATATGAAGTTCAGTATAAGATTTTTCCATTTGAATAGATTCAATGTTAGAGGTTATTCCACTATTCACTTATCACATTTTAGCAATTTTCTAGTGAAGTGAGTATCGGAATGAACCCTATATTTTACCTGTAAATGTGTGGTAGCTGGCAACTTATGGTTACTTAATGTTCTGATATTTTTCATTAAATCAGCCATGTCGTCGAGAATCTAATCTTGGTGTTCAATATTCATTCCATAGCATTTTTTAGATGAGATGGACTGATTGATTTGATGAGAATTAAGAACATCGAACCATGAGTTAACCTTGTCGATAATTTCTGCCAATAGTTGCGCTTCTTCATATTCACCGAAGTGACTCCGTAGATTCACAGCAGTTGTATGACTAAGCAACTCAGCTGCTAGTCTTACATTTTGTCTTTCTGCCCCGCTCACCGTTACGTGCATAATGCTCAGTTTGAACAAGGAATTATGGTCTTGATTTTTGAATTCTGGGCTCGTGTTGGAATAAGGAGATTTTAGTGTAGAGGCCTTTTCAACTAACTGTAGCAAAAACTTTTTCGTAACCAATCGATCTGTAAACCGAATAAATTACGTTAAAATGTAACCGTATTACGTTAAAATGTTAGCTTCATGAAGAATGAATTTACCTTTATAAAAAAATCCATTATCTAATATCCAATTCCTTATTAGTTTAAGCAAATGAGGGGCGTCTGGGAAAAAATAAATATTTTTTGATGTGACGGGATGTTTCATCGTCGTTCGTTCCTCCGAATAGCTAATGCCGATTTTCTTCCACAGTGATAGATTGCTTCCACCAGTCGTGGACACAAGCTACTACTGAGAATCCAATATCGTGAAAACGGGTGATTAACTCATTAAGTACAAGGGTACTCATCGGCTGATCAAAATCAGCATAGACAGGTTGCTTCCATTTACCGAATAGTCCACGTGCTGACACTACTTGCATCTCCTTATGCAGTCCAATTACTTTGTCATGTCGCTTGTCGTACTCCACAGTGCTTTTCACAGATACTTCGTCGTATGCCAAAACTACCACCCTTTCTCTGGAAGTCATGTGTTTTCCGACGATACCCAAGAATGAAAATACATCAGCAATAATTCCTTGATTCATTCTGATGCATGAGGCCCATTCACGGAGACTTCTTAGACTCGGCAGCGGTATCTTCATTTCGTTACGAACTATTTGGTAAGCCGGTTGACTATGATATCTATATTCAGAGTAAAACACGAGGTGTCATGTTGAAAGTACAATCGCTTATTTTAACAATACCATTGGGGAAAAAAAGCTTTATTTTTGTATCAATTGTGTCGACAGTTCATGGTGTAAGGCGTGGAAATATAAAGATATAACGATAGGCTTTTAAAGCTGAAAAAATAGCTAAATGAGAATATTTTTGCTGTTGTTTCAAATCTATTTACTACAGTATGCAAAATGGCACCAAGGCACCATGCAATTTGGCACCAAGAGACTACTTCAACTTATCTAAATTCATTTTTACAGCTAAAAGACCTTATTGAGAACGCCAAAGCTATTTCTTCCGCCGTCCATACAACTTTTTTCTTTTCTCCCAAAATTAAGTCGGTTTGATTTACAGAGAAAAGTGTTTGGAAGGCAGAACGAAGTTTATTATTTACGTGACTTTGCGCAACTGAACGGACGTCTTCTATTGAATTTCGAAGGGTTTCTATTCTGCTAGTCAGATCGGAAATCTGACTATCTTTATCCATGTTTGAACATTGCAATTTTTGTATTTCTGAGTCTCTTTCGCTGAGCTAAAGTAAACATACATAAAAGTAATTGATATGAAAAATTCAAAAATATTCCAAACCTTCAATTGTAAATTTCGGATGGTATTTCTCAGATCAAAAATGGTTTCCTGAAGTACTGTACGTTGTTGTGAAGCGATGTCCAAAACTTGACTCACACGCTGGGCGCAGTGAACGATTTTATCCATTGGTACTACAGCATCTTCTACAATGTTAACTACCAATTTGTTGGTTTTTTTATCGCTGCGGTTGTCCAATACTGGTGAATGTGAAGTCAGTGTTTCGTGACTTTTTGAAGATTCTGAGTATAATAACTCGACTATCAGTTCCGCCTGTGCCTTACGTTTACCTCGCAGACTTCTATCAGACGGATCTCCATCAGCTGACGTACGGATAGTTGGAACGGCTGAATATTTTATTTTGACTGTGAGACCAGAGTACGTATTTAAGTGATTATTACTTTACCGTTTTTAACTAGACACGGTCGTTGACCGACAAGATACCGGCATTCGAAGTCTTCTGGTTTGAAGTGCTGCGAACACACAAACTTCGCATCAGTTGACAACGGCAACCCACAAAACTGAGCCCACTTCTTTCGGATTGGCTCATGCCGCGGAAAACTATGTATACTCCCTGTCAGTTTTTCTTTCCGTATCTTGTATGATGAAATATCACACGATTTAACTGAACAAAACGGCATTTCAAAACTTATGCACTCAACTTCACAGAAATAAACGAATTTCAATTTGCAACTTAAAAGAAATGAAGGCACTTTAACTTTCAAAACAAACTTTGTGACGTAAAATCCCCGAGCGCTTTGATCGAAATTTATGCTGGGCGTGTACATATAGGAAGCATGCAACATTTTCACCAATACGGTGGTAGGCATCTGTCTAACCACCTGTGCAACATGTGCACTGTACAGGTACTCTGTTCCCTAATATCCAAACATATGCAATTTTCTAAATATAATAAAATGTAGAAAAACAAGTAAGTGTGCTAGCGAGACTCTTCAATTCAAAACTTGAAATACTTTGGTTTGATTTTCTTCTCTAATTCAAGGAAAAAGAACCTAAGTGAATGACAGTGAACATGTAACGAAATGAGCTACGCGACGCCTCTGTCCATACACATTCCATACAATTAGCACATTTCCCTAGCGCAGATATCAAAATGGAAGATGCAAGGATTCCAAGCGTTGCTTCAATAAATATATATAAATAGGTACTTTGCTTCCAGCAACTTTGTAAGAATGTTTGTTATTTTATTTCACCCATTCTGTATCCGAAAGGTACGCATTACCTTTATTCCTAGAGCAGCAGAAAGCGGGTGGTTGCAAATTTCAGTCGCTTATAAAAGCGCACACCATCGAACCGAATTGCTCATTCGTGTATCGAACGGTAAAACGGGCGGTTCCTCCTGGAGAAGCAGAAAGTGGGTGGTGGCAAATATTAGTTGCTTACAAAAGTGTACACCTTTGAACCGAATTGTGTATTCGTTTGTTGACCAGCAAAGCAGACGGTTCTTCCTGGAGTAGCAAAAAGCGGCTGGGCGAAACGGCTCTTTTGCAAGAGCGGCTCTGAACCGCTCACTCACCGTTCGGAACCGAACCATATCAATGGCTCATGGTTCACAATAATTCACGAGCTCTGGCGCGTTCAAAAAACCGTGGTTCTTTTCCACGAGCCATTCGTTCTTTTTTAAGAACCGGTTCATATGAACAGCTCGTGAGCCGTTCGCCAACCCCTAATTCATGCATCGAACATCAAAGCGGACGGTTCTTTCTGGTGCAGCAGAAAGCGGGTGGTGCAAATACTAATGCAAAATACCGTGAGGATAAAAAGTTTGCTCCTAGTGTATAAGACACTTTATAAACACCAGTGATAACCGGCTCTGTTGAACATTATTTTTGTATTGTGCCGTGTCAAATAAATATATGAGCAAAAAAGGCTTTCGAATCTTAAGCCTACCCTACAAACAAAGTTGCTGATTATCACAATCATTCATGATTCATCATCGTCGCTGCTCACTAGTGACTTGGTACTAAAGCTGCAGCCTATCGTATCATTGAGTGCGAATAACAGTGCTTACTGAACTGTTTGGGTGTATTCTATCCAGGCTTGCCAGATCTACGGATTTATCCGTAGATCTACGGATTTGTTCACTTCTACGGATTTACAAATATATGGGAAATCCGTAGAAAAGAAGAAGAAAACACGGAAAATCCGTAGAAATCCATAAAAATCCGTAGAATCTACGGATTTACATGAAAAGGTTCTGGCATCTCTGATTCTATCCTTCACTTCTTCTCCAGCTATTGTATCTCACTGAGTTACCACATTCGGCCACCCGAAAAAAAGTTACTCACCATCAATTCGACTAACAGCTGAAGCGAACGAATCTAACGAAGCGAACGAAGCGTCGGGAAAGACCAATGACGTTTACAAAGGAAAAAAAAACACCGTTGGTTTTGGTAAGAATAGATTCGTACAAGACCCAAACAAACGTCGCCGCCTAAGGTGGGCAAGCGAATTGTCTGTTTATCGAATAGGGTGTTCGATACATCTGAGAAGGGATGTATTCTTGACAGAATAAATTTTGCGGAATATAGTTTAAGGAATTAGTTTAGATGTTCACACGTATTGTTCGAGATGTTTGAAAAGGAAAAAATGACATTCTTTCAATGTATGTTTTTATTTTTATGTTTCTTGAAATCAACTGATTATTGGTTTCTGAAATTTAAAATGAATTTAACAAAACTGAAAGCATCGATAAGGCACCTATATTCTATTGCCCCTGTAGCAGCAGCTTTGTCCTCCACAACATCCTTCATCTTTGTTTTTAACGCGCGGCAGTTCATCACTGCTAGACTTTTCCTATTTTCACAACTACAACTACGCAGCAATGTTGGCTGAAGAAATCTAATCGCTTCGGTTCACCCAAAAAAAAGACCCGAAGAATATGACTGATGCAAATCGTACGAACGGTGCGAACGATGCATATGAAGCGAATGATGCGAATCATCTGAATATTCTGAGTGATGAGAATACCACGGAAAAAAACCTCTGATCTGATCGGGTCCGAAGCGAAGATGGTGCGAAGAGAAAAAAAAAAAATTTCTCATACGTGAGTCACTCACCATGGCACGGGACAATCAACGCGTTCGTTTCATTTATGAGTGCATGCTTTGTTGCCACTGAACTGAGTGCTTCTGGTTGCAGACAACATATTTGAGTGTAATGAAGTGATAATCAGCAACACTGCCTACAAATATACGTATTAGCGTTAGGCTTAGAGCGAGAAAATAAGTCAAACAGTTTATGTTCGTAAAAAACCCAATTTGAAATGTCTACTTTTGTCATGCTTAAATTTCGATGGATGTGATCGTAGCACAGGTTAAATCTGTACTCGGTATTTCTACAAACCACCAGGAAAATTAACAGGAATAAAAAAACAGCATTCACAATCATTAAAATTGTTATATATCGGCGTGCAAAAGATCATTAAGCACTAGTACACTGAAGTCGGTTTTTATGCATTGGATGTTGGAAATGGCGTGTTTTTTCTTTTGCGCGGAATTTAGCATTTACGCGGTTTTTTTTTTTCATGCCATTTATAATGTTTGATATTGACTGATTTTAGCATTTACGCGGTTTTTTTTATGCCATTTATAATGTTTGATATTGACAAGTTTCACTTTTGGCTTGATTCAATTTTGGCACGTTTCGATTTTAGGATACATGTCCGTTTCTACTTGTTTGGAAATAAAATATATCATATAAAGCCTTTTTTTCTGGCCACCCTATTTCGGATGTGGTCACCCAAAGTTCTTCAATCGTGTTCAACATTTAAGAGCAACACAGTTTTATTCGATATATTTTATTTTTAAAAATTCATAACTTTTGAACCGGGTAATCGGCTTTCGATGTTTTGCGTTAGATTTAAGGTAATTATGTTAAGGTCGTTTTTACGCGGATTCCGGAATTCACGCCTTTTTTTTTACTCGGCGACTTTGGTGTATTTCTATTTCTAATAAAATAATACCGAAGAATTAAATATCTGTATTTTTAAAATCAAAAATTATATATTATAATTTTTATCATGTTTTCAAACTGATTCTACTCAAATAAGAAAATTTACATATTTTCAGAATTTTTACCATATGTAAAATCGAATGTACTCTTCAAAACGAATCTCAGAAATAATTTTTATGTTGGCCCCGAAAAGAACAACAAATAAATAAAGAATGCATTTCTTTTTTTATGGAAAACAACAATAACATTGAATAAGGTTTAAATATTTACGATTTCAGTATTGCAAAATGTTTGTTTTAAAAAGCTCAAAAATCGTCCAAAACAAAACAGTGTCATACGAACAGGTTGTCTCTTATAATCACAAAGTAATTCATTTTATATTAATTGAAAAATTTAAATTCAAAAGTCATGGAATAAAACGTAACCCAAAGACTTTGGTTTGGAATACCCTGTGGGACTGCCCTCTTTGTTATACCCTGTGGGACCCCCCTCTTTGTTGGTTTTTAAAGAAAATAAAACAAGGAATCCACGAAACATAGGATTTTTAACCGGAAGTGTTGCCAGATAGATTATTTTTGTCTTTTAAAACTAAATTTATAAGCAACACTAACACATCGATCTTGCAAACCGAATTCACAGACCACACGCGTAACTGGGGGGAGAAACGAATTGGTTCTCTGTTTCTCATCAGATCACAATATGCTTGAATAGTTTTTGAAATGGACGTAACTAACACACGGAATTATATTATTTTATTATGAAATTTTGTAAAGATTTACATTTGTTGATACAATTCTGGTTGGCAACATTTAAATTGGATAAAAGGTTTAGTAAAGGCGAGTGTGCTTTTTCGAGTGGTTCAGTATAAATGGAGAAAAAAGCCATTTTGGGTAATCACAAAGTAAGTACTGGAGTGGGGTTAGCAAATTTTTTGTGAGGTGCCTAATGAAACCCTTCGTTATAAGTTTTACGGTTTACAATTCTAATGAAAAGGTATGGTTAAATGTTTTATATTATCTATTCAAAGTGTAGCAAATAATCTTTTCTTAATCTCCACGGAGAAGAATCAATTTTGTCAGGTGCTTACGAAGTGAAACTCTAATTCTCGCAAAATTATTTCGATGGTTGTTGGAAAACAATCCAAAACTACTTGGAAACTATTTTACATCAAAATTTTCATATAAAATATATGAGCTCGCATAAAAATGAAGTAATTCGCGAATATCAAAAACTCTTTAGCAATCTGCACACAGATTCCATCTGGTATCCCTGACTCAATGGCTTGTGAGTGTACACATACATACAAGAAAAGCATACCTATAGTAACGATATTCAATTTAAAATATGTCAAGGTGCATCTAGGTATATGGCATCGTGTTTGCCAATGTTCATCACAGGCACACCATACATACAGTGCTGGTAAAAATATCAGATGTGAGCATTGCTTATAAAGTCATCTGCTTTTTAACCTATTATGTATAAGGCAAATTTGCACGCAATTTCTGTGGTGGCAAATATTAGTTGCTTACAAAAGTGTACACCTTTGAACCGAATTGTGTATTCGTTTGTTGACCAGCCAAGCAGACGGTTCTTCCTGGAGTAGCAAAAAGCGGCTGGGCGAAACGGCTCTTTTGCAAAAGCGGCTCTGAACCGCTCACTCACCGTTCGGAACCGAACCATATCAACGGCTCATGGTTCACAATAATTCACGAGCTCTGGCGCGTTCAAAAAACCGGGTTCGCCACAGAAGGCAGAATCATGAAAGGCAGAACTCTATGACAGTACACACAAGGCAGAATATTTCAAAAGGCAGAATTTCGAAAGGCACGAAAGGCAGAATCACTGGTAGCAAAACCTTACTCACGATAGCCAAGTGCGTGATGACAAATTGGTGCGAATCCTAGTCACGGTATCAAAGCTGCTACTCTACCTTTATTATTTAATATAATTTGGTAACCAGACATAACAACTGGTCACAAGCAATGACCAGTTTTGATGGAAGGTGCAAATCAAGCCTAATTATTAGATCAGAAACGCGCAAACTGGTTTGGCTCAGGTCCTAAAGAGTCTCACGGCAGCGCGGAGAGTAATTTTTCGATGGTAGGTACAACTTACACTAGTCTCAACGGCTGGTTGATTATAATTAACATAAAACAATTCATGCGGCGAAGACGCATAATCGAGGGCAAGGAACCGAGGCGGCACAAAGCCGCCGTGGTTTCCGCGGTCCGAGCCGGCCGCCGACCCGCCGTCGGAAGCGGCGGCCTCTCGCATACAAATAACTGATCTACTGGTTTTCTAGGATTATTCAAACAGGGTTTCTTTCGCTTAGTTAAGTCCGAACGAGCGGTAGCGAGTAAGGGGCCGTTCAATAATTACGTAAGCAAATTTTTCCACTTTTTCAAAACCCCCCTTCCCCCCTTGTAAGACATCGTAAGATTTTTTGAAACCCCCCCTCCCCCTAGTAAGATCTTACTATATATATTATATATAGATTTTTACTATAGTTTTATCATCCTGAAGCTGCGCCAGCAAGGCAACCGCCGGAAAAGCTGAAGTGTTCATCCTGAAGCAGCACAATACTTAGTTTTAATTCAGGTTAATCGTCCTTCCGTAATTTTCTTTTTATGAATTTTACCGTCCACACTTTCGTGAACATGGTTATATGAACAGCTGCATTAACAATGTTTTTCTTACGTAAGATAATCAATTCACCACCCCCCTCCCCTGTAAGACAGCGTAAGAAAATTACACAACCCCCCTCCCCCCCTATTTGCTTACGTAATTATTGAACGGCCCCTAAGGACAGCATACACTTGGACAATAGAGTCGGCCAAAGGCCGCGATTGTGTATTGTTAAAAAGAAAAAAGACCATTTTTTTTTATTCTGCCATTTGTGCTTTTTTTGATTCTGCCATTCGTTATTTTGCCTCATGAAATATTCTGCCTTTCGTAATTCTGCTTTTCGTGATTCTGCCTTTCGTGATTCTGCCTTTCGTAGTAGACCCAAAAAACCGTGGTTCTTTTCCACGAGCCATTCGTTCTTTTTTAAGAACCGGTTCATATGAACAGCTCGTGAGCCGTTCGCCAACCCCTAATTCGTGCATCGAACATCAAAGCGGACGGTTTTTTCTGATGCAGCAGAAAGCGGGTGCAAATACTAATACAAAATACCGTAAGGATAAAAAGTTTGCTTTTAGTGTATAAGACACTTTATAAACACCAGTGATAACCGGCTCTGTTGAACATTATTTTTGTATTGTGCCGTGTCAAATAAATATATGAGCAAAAAAGGCTTCCGAATCTTAAGCCTACCCTACAAATATACGTATTAGCGTTAGGAATAGAGCGAGAAAATAAGTCAAACAGTTTATGTGCGTAAAAAAACCAATTTGAAATGTCTACTTTTGCCATGCTTAAATTTCGATGGATGTGATCGTAGCACAGGTTAAATCTGTACTCGGTATTTTTACAAACCACCAGGAAAATTAACAGGAATAAAAAAACAGCATTCACAATCATTAAAATTGTTATATATCGGCGTGCAAAAGATCATTAAGCACTAGTACACTGAAGTCGGTTTTTATGCATTGGATGTTGGAAATGGCGAGTTTTTTCTTTTGCGCTGATTTTAGCATTTACGCGGTTTTTTTTATGCCATTTATAATGTTTGATATTGACAAGTTTCACTTTTGGCTTGATTCAATTTTGGCACGTTTCGATTTTGGGATACATGTCCGTTTCTACTTGTTTGGAAATAAAATATATCAAATAAAGCCGTTTTTTCTGGCCACCCTATTTCGGATGTGGTCACCCAAAGTTCTTCAATCGTGCTCAAAATTTAAGAGCAACACAGTTTTATTCGATATATTTTATTTTTAAAAATTCATAACTTTTGAACCGGGTAATCGGCTTTTGATGTTTTGCGTTAAATTTAAGGTAATTATATAAAGGTCGTTTTTACGCGGATTCCGGAATTCACGCGTTTTTTTTTACTCGGCGACTTTGATGTATTTCTATTTTTAATAAAATAATACCGAAGAATTAAATAGCTGTATTTTTAAAATCAAAAATTATATATTATAATGTTTATCATGTTTTCAAACTGATTCTACTCAAATAAGAAAATTTACATATTTTCAGAATTTTTACCATATGTAAAATCAAATGTACTCTTCAAAACGAATCTCAGAAATAACTTTTATGTTGGCCCCGAAAAGAAGAACAAATAAATAAAGAATGCATTTCTTTTTTATGGAAAACAACAATAACATTGAATAAGGTTTAAATATTTAGGATTTCAGTATTGCAAAATGTTTGTTTTAAAAAGCTCAAAAATCGTCCAGAACAAAACAGTATCATACGAACAGGTTGTCTCTTATAATCACAAAGTAATTCATTTTATATTATTTAAAAAATTTAAATTCAAAAGTCATGGAATAAAACGTAACCCAAAGACTTTGGTTTGGAATACTCTATGGGACTGCCCTCTTTGTTATACCCTGTGGGACCCCCCTCTTTGTTGGTTTTTAAAGAAAATAAAACAAGGAATCCACAAAACATAGGATTTTTAACCGGGAGTGTTGCCAGATAGATTATTTTTGTCTTTTAAAACTGAATTTATAAGCAACACTAACACATCGATCTTGCAAACCGAATTCACAGACCACACGCGTAACTGGGGGGGAGAAACGAATTGGTTCTCTGTTTCTCATCAGATCACAATATGCTTGAATAGTTTTTGAAATGGACGTAACTAACACACTGAATTATATTATTTTATTATGAAATTTTGTAAAGAATTACATTTGTTGATACAATTCTGGATGGCAACATTTAAATTGGATAAAAGGTTTAGTAAAGGCGAGTGTGCTTTTTCGAGTTGTTCAGTATAAATGGATAAAAATGCCATTTTGGGTAATCGAAAAGTAAGTACTGGAGTGGGGTTAGCAAATTTTTTGTGAGGTGCCTAATGAAACCCTTCATTATAAGTTTTACGGTTTACAATTCTAATGAAAAGGTATGGTTAAATGTTTTATATTATCTATTCAAAGTGTAGCAAATAATCTTTTCTTAATCTCCACGGAGAAGAATCAATTTTGTCAGGTGCTTACGAAGTGAAACTCTAATTCTCGCAAAATTATTTCGATGGTTGTTGGAAAACAATCCAAAACTACTTGGAAGCTATTTTACATCAAAATTTTCATATAAAATATATGAGCTCGCATAAAAATGAAATAAATCGCGAATATCAAAAACTCTTTAGCAATCTGCGCACAGATTCCATCTGGTATCCCTGACTCAATGGCTTGTGATTGTACACATACATACAAGAAAAGCATACCTATAGTAACGATATTTAATTTAAAATATGTCAAGGTACATCTAGGTATATGGCATCGTGTTTGCCAATGTTCATCACAGGCACACCATACATACAGTGCTGGAAAAAATATCAGATGTGAGCATTGCTTATAAAGTCATCTGCTTTTTAACCTATTATGTATAAGGCAAATTTGCACGCAATTTCTGTGTGTGATTGCTTATATTATGAACAGTGAATAAAACAATGCTGTCCGTCTAAATTCGTGCTATTTTGTCCGTGTGCGAAAAAAAAACTTTCAATATTTTAAGTGGAAAAAATAACAGGTGTAAATTACACTATACATCGTGACGTGACTGTCCTTTCGCATGGGAATGATTTTGCAAAAAAAAATGCTGGTGTTTGTAAATATCATCTGGAGAATCTAAAACTATTTCTCGCTATTTCTGGGACGTTTAACGTAAGGTCGGCTATCTGATTACTTTTTTTTCGTCACTTCATAGCATATTATTGAAATCGCTGGCTTCATTGTGGTTAAGTTGGTTCAGGTGAAGTTTAGCAAATACCAGATTTTTTTTTTGTAAATTCTTTCCCATGCGAAGGGTTTTTCTGGTAGTACGAGCACGGAATTTTCAATAATTCAGACGATTGCGGATGGTTTTAGACGTCACCTTATATTCAAGTTTCTTTTTCATGGCTTTAGATGTGAGGAATGCATCTATTCTACCAATTTCAGTACTTGGCGGTCATTCCTAGAACTAGTTTTCACCCTCGTGTTTTTGATTTCATCCGGTATTTCACAGATTTTATAACCATATTCTGTGAGCAGCCGATGCGAAGGTTTCTGCTTTTTTTAAGTTTTACTTTCATATTGCAGTTATTGATCAGCCACTTTGTATTGGGGCTGAAATGTTTACTACGACCTTTTACCGGTAAACAAAAGATAAAATTATGAAGCCAACTTATGAAATATTAGTTTATCAGTACAGACTTATTGTTTCCACTCACAGACAACCGTAAATCAATATTTTTCAATAAACAATATGTATTAACAGTCACGTCACGATGCATAGTTTACTTCTCAGCTATTATTTTTTCCACTTAAAATATTGGTCAATGAAAGTATCATTCGCACACGAACAAAATACCATGAATTTTTATAGATAGCATGTTATATTCACTGCCCATAATTTAAGCAAAGCTTTATGAAGAATTCATGCTTCACAGGAGATACATTTTTTCCGTGTTGGATATTTGCGTCACTGTGACCAATTTTTTGATATTTTTTGACACTTTTACTTTTTTTATTCTTGCTAAGTCAGGATAACGTATCACTATTAGAAGTGGTTGTTACAACCTGACCAATAGTATTAGTCCATTACGGTATTGTACTTCGTAAAAAGCGTACAACCGTACTGGGATTTGTTCTCCAGATTTCAGAGGGTTCCAGTAACCCTCTCTCGAAGAACTTATATACATCGGCATAACAGATGTTCCGAGTCTTCTTTTTCCATGCCACATACTCGACATGTATCATATTGAAGTTTTTTCATAACCTTTAAATGATAACGGATCGGACAATGCCCTGTTATTAAACCAGTATACGTGCTTAGATCTTTTTTCGAAGGATCCAGTATTTTACGAATCATAGAAACGTTCGGTGTTTGTCCAGTTGGATTCCATTTTCAGAATTTCCCATGCTTTTAGTTCCATTCTAAGGGAACAAGCGGATAGACCACAGAAAGGTTCTGGTCCTATGAACTGTCGAGACGATCCAAGTCTTGTCAGTTCATCGGCTCTTTCGTTTTCATCTCTCCCACCGGTACCAGGAACCCAACATAAGTCTACCTGATTATTACATTCCAGTGTTTGAAGTGATTGAGTACACTCCCAAACTAGTTGTGATATGCATGTCGCAGACTTCAAAACCTTTAACGCTGCTAATACATGGTTCAACAGATGTTAAAAATCTGCAGTGCCACTCTGCACGCAGCAATCAATCATCAAGGTGAGCACAGAAAACCGAATGCTCTCCTAACTTTTTCCTTAAATCTAGTTCTTTATTTACACACTTAACATTTTTTTTCTAATTCTAAAATTTGAGAAAAAATGAAAAAAGTACTACTAAACAGCACCAAACTTTAATGCCTAGTGTACCATTGCATCTTGAGCTTCTAAAATAATTGTCATTTACGATATTTCTGCTCGCTCCGGTGCATGATTCAGATTAAAAATCTAAGAAGACTTAAGTTCTTCTTTTGAAAACAAGAGTCAATTCGAGGAGATTCGTAGTCGAAAGGTTACAGAGTCTGCTCGCGGATGGTCATGGGATGTTACGGATGTGATTTTTAGACATCTGCGGATATGTGATTACGGATGCAGATGTAGATGCGGATGTCAATTTTCATGCGGATGTTCCGCATTCGCGGAAGCGGATATCCGTAGCATCCCTTGTGTTTTATTTTGCTTATTTCACAAGACCATGTCCCTCCCCAGTGCAAATATTATTTAAGCAAGCAGTAAATACATCAAGGAAAATTTTTCTACAAAATTTTATGAGGCGATATTTTTTTTCAATATCCGCATGGTATGATGCGGATGCGGATGCGAATGCGGATGTTCCGCATTCGCGGATGAGAATGCGAATATTCGTAACATCTCTAGTTATGAGTTTGAATCATAGTCGAATCACACCATTCGATGTCAAAGCACTTAAGCATGAGTGTTTTTCTCAGACGTCTACACAACTTCTCTCTAGGCTGACAAACTCTGGTCTGTGTAAACCTTCAGAAATTTCATCGACCTTTAATAGTGTCATACGCTGCAGAAACTTGCTTTTGAGGCTTTGATGAGGTCGATAGAAATATAAGAAAATAAACTTTTTAATAAGTGACACTGCAAAACAAAAAAAAAAGGGACAGGGGATTGTTCTATCGGCTATCGGCGTGTGCGGTTGATTGTTATTATACCTCCGCTAGCATACAGTGTATCGGGAGAATATTGCAATTGATGTTTACGGATCTTCCGCGGTCATTTTTGTACCAGTGTTCGATCAAGTGGGTGGAGAAAAAGGCCTTGTGTAGTTTTGGTGGCTTCACATGGTCGGTTAAAGTTTCGCCACAGTGCTTTTTCGGGCTGAAAAAATTGCCCGTATAGCGTGCCTTGGCTCTTTTGTTTTAATGCGACGAGCCTATCGTCTTCGGTCAGTGCGACTGGGATCAACGCGTGTGCAATCTTGAAGCTCATAGTGTTGAAAATAAAAAATTACTCGTACAATAATTTGTAGTCAACGCGTCCAATTCTTATTTATCGAGTAAATCATAAACTTTGATTCGAGTGTCTTTTCGACCATATATGTCATATGCGGTTGTGTCGAAAGACTTTCGATTAGTTAAACGGCAATCTGCGCGTGTACAACTATAGTCTTGTTTTATTTTCCTAGCAAATTAATAAACTTTTTATTCGATTGCTCATATCTCATATGAAATGAGCAGTCAGATCGTGAAGATGGTGAAACAGACTATAGAAATAATTCTCAAGATGACGGCTTCTCCTGTTCCTCATCGCTCCTGAACACTACTAATCACGATAGGGAGAATAATGACTTTGAGAACGGAATCGACTATAGTATGGGTGATAGTGCAAACGCTACTGTGCTAAATATTCCTCTTATTTTTGCATCGGTTGAGGGACACGTAAAAACCCCACCGAAGGGGAAAAATCAGATTAAGTGGAGCGGGCGTGAAGCGATTCAAACAACTGCCTTTTGCTGAAGGTAGTTTAGCAAAAAAAAACAAAAATTTATACCTAAATTGGGCACCTGTCAATTTAGACCAGGCTTTCTTGTGGTTCTCTGCAACCAGGATACAATTGACTGGCTGAAAAAAAAATCTACCAACATGCTTATCAAAAGGGAAAATCTACAACTACTCTTTTACACCGTGTTATCCATGATATAGAAAAGGCCTTTTCATGGAAGCAATTCTGTTTAGGAGTTTTCCTAGATATTGAGGAGCTAATGATTATCTTGTTTTGATCACTGGAATGTGTATAAGCACAATTTTCAACCTTATGCAACAGGCTCTAAAGCAAACTGAAAAGTGGTGTCGTGAAATTGGGCTATCTGTAAATCCCAATAAAACACCACTTGTTTTATTCACTAAAAAGAGGAGAATCACCGAAGCTCGTCCACTTCGTTTCTTTAACTCTGAGGTCTGTGTTACTGATCAAGTTAAACATCTTGGAGTAACACTAGACTCTAAACTTAACTGATCTGCTCACATTGATCTTTGAATCAAAAAGGCAGGCATGGCCTTTGGACAATGTAGACGAACAATTGGTAAAAACTGGGGTCTTAAGGGGTTACATACCTTTTTTAGTTTTCAAAAAATCGAAAATTTTTGTATTACATTATCTTAAACTACAACATATTGAGAACATTTTCACAAATTTTCATAAAAATCTGAGCAAAAGAGCGAAAGTTAGAGCGTTTTGCAACACGCCTCGCTACGGCCGCATAAGCTTAACTTGAAACTTTAAAAGCGATTATCTCGGAATAGTGTTTTTCGAAAAATGACTTTGCCGTGATCCTGATTGCGGGAAAACTACTGAACCGATTTCCTTCATCTTTTTTTTAAATTTTACGTTATTAAATTCGCCGGTCCTTGAACGATCGCTTTTTGAAACATACAGTTACATTTTGTCACAAAAAAAAATTTTAATGCAATGTTTAGCGCTCAAAACGTGCATTTTTTGGATAAACGTTCCCGTTTGCACTGAGAACAACATACTCACTAAAAACAAAAGGACACGGCACACTTCTAAACTAATGAAACAATATGAGTTTTTTGAATTCAGTTGACCCGCTGAGTCTCTATCAAGATCACCGCAAGCCTCTGCGAAAAAAAAAGCGTTTCGGGGAAACGGCCATTACTCCAGTAATAATTGGTATATCTCAAAATCAAACGTATTTTTTGTTGTGGATAAACTGTACTTTCAGAAAAATACCACTTTGATGCAATAAAAATGGTGCTATGCACTTAAAAATAAATTCAAACTTCCCTCATTTTTCTCGACCAAAAAGGTATATACCCCCTTAAGCCTGAGTACATTTACTGGATTTATACTGCAATAATAAGACCAATTTTAGCGTACGGATGTCTCATATGGTGGCAAAAGGGAGAGCTGAGCAGCATTCAGACACAGTTAAATCATCTACAGCGGATGTGTCTAATGTTGTCTGGTTGTCTGGTGTTATAAAGCCGTTGCAAGTTTTCTTGAAACAGGAAGCCTACTCATGTGTTACAAGCAAATGGCACCAGCTCTCTACAATAAGCCACGAAAATTTGAAATTGATCGGAGTTTATTTAATGGACCCACAAAGCGCTTATATTTTAGGAATCGATTTGCATGAAAACTATACTAGGGGTGTTCACATCGAGCTCGTATACGAATACCCAGCCGTAAACTGTGTATCTTCCATTACTAGTCAATGAAGGTGAGTATTTTTACAGCTGGGTATTTGTTTACAAGCTCGACATGAATACCCATACTGATTTTTTCCTTGTTTTAACATATATGTATCTCTCGAAAAACGTATTTAAATACACTTGAATTTTTGCCTTTCTCCTAGAAAGGTAAAACAATGACTTGCAAAACCGAAAGTATAAAAGTGCTCAGAAACTACAAAATCGATTTGATAAATATTATTATCAGATGAGCAGGCCAGTTAAGGGTTAACTGATGAATTATGATTGAACACGTGGTTTCAAATTTTGGCTGCCCTATACGTTCCCATTTTATTTGATTATAATCGAACTTAAGCAACCTTTATGTATAAAATTGTAAATAAAACAACAAAATTATCTCTATATCTATTCTATTCTATTATCTCAAAGATTACATGACTTATTTGAACATAACTAGTGTCATACGAACGAGTCATCTCTCAAACTTACAAATAACGAACTTCATAACAATTTGATATGTGGTTCAAAAGTTATGAAAAGAAAATAAATTCAAAGACTATTTAAAACTATACCTGCTTTGATCGATATATGTGGCCTCAACATAATTTAAATGTGGTATCGTACTATTTGAACTTTTGAAATTCATTGATTCCTTGCGATGTGTTTAAAATCTGCAAATGCACGATGAATCGGCCATAAGGTATGATCGAAGTCAAATAACAAATCGTTTGAAATGATTGGTTTTATCGAAATGACAACATTCTCGACTTTTGGCTACTGTACATCGCCTTAATTCTGAATATATTCATATTGGGTGGTATTCGGTCATTCTCAGCAGATTCTCTAGCATCAGTCTGACACCAGAAATACCCATATTGGGAGGTATTTAGTTATTTTGGTTGTTGTACAGAAACTAAAAGTGGTCTTCTTAAAATTCAAAATGGTGTCCAAGGTCAATGTTTGGTTTCTATGCATCATCTCGATTAAGGAAATATCCATATTGAGCATTATTCGGTCATTTTCGACTATTTCCTAGAAGTTGCAATTTAGCAATTTAAAATGGTGCCTGAGGTCAATTGTTAGCTACATGCATCATTCTGGTTCCAGAGATACTCATATTGGATAGTATTTGTTTATTTAAGGCTGTTTTTCCCAAACCGGTAGTCGCCATTTTGGATTTCAAAATGGTATTTAAGATAATTTCTGGCATCTGAGCGTCATTCTGGTTGAAGAAAAACCCATTTTGGGTGTTATTCGATCATTTTCGACTGTTTCCCAGAAACCGAAGTCGCCAACCTAGAATCCAAAATGAAGTCTGTGGTCGATTTCAGCTGCTGTGTATCATTCTATCCGGAGATACTTTAGACGGAAATCAGCCAATTTTCATCTTCTGTTCATCTTTCTGGTTCCGGAGATACTCATATTTAATGGGAATCGTCCATTTCAAACCGTTTTCCAGAAACCGGAAGTTGCATCTTTCAATTCAAAATGTTGTCTGAAGTCGATTTGTGGCTCCAGTGCATCATTACGTTTCCGGAAATACCCATATTGGGTGGTATTTGCTCGTTTGCCGCTGTTTTTCCGAAACCGGAAGTCGCCATTTTGGATTTCATAATGACATTTGAAGACAATTCCGATCGATTTTAACTCCTGAGTATCATTCTAGATCCGAATATTATTATATTGGGTGGAAATCGGCCGTTTTGGTTGTTTTCCAGAAACCCGAAGTTGCCATCTTACAATCCAAAATGTTGCCTGAGGTCGATTACAAATTTGTTACCACTAAAAACATTCACCTGCCAAATATGGTTCCATTTAGTTGGTTAGCTCTCGAGATGTGCAAAAATTTGGGTTTCTTTGTATGGAACCCCTCCCTTCTAGAAAAGGGAGTGGTGTCGAACCATTATAGACATATTTGTTACCTCTTAAAACATCCACATGCCAAATTCGGTTTCAATTGCTTGGTTTGTTCTTGAGCTGTGCAGAAATTTATGTTTCATTTGTATGGGACCCCTCCCTTCCAGAAGAAGGAGGGGTTTCAACCTTTATCGGCACAAAAAACCCCTACATACAAATTTTCACGTCGATCGGTTTGGTAGTTTTCGAGCCTATATGGATCAGACAGACAGACAGACCGAACTGCATTTTTATATGTATAGATTACAACATCAATATTTTAGAACCTTAAAAGTGAATATACATTTATTGCATTGAAGCGTTCATGTAAATTTATTGAAACAAATAAAAGTTTGAATGAGAAAGGCTGGGTCTGACCGCTAGGTGGATTAATTTAGGTTTTTTTTTATTTTTATTCAAGTTTAAAACAACCTATAACTTTTGGTGTTTGTTAAAAAGTTCGGATTTTGACTGAGGTGGGTATTTTTTCGGTATGAATCAACAACGTGCATCATAAACTGCAGTTCGTCTTCATTATGTGTTGAAACACGGTTAGAATTTTCGTAAATTTAACACCATGTTCTGTGGCGTCGAATAATTTTTGACAGGAGTTTGCTATTCCTCATTATTTTTTTATTCGGCTGAGTGACAGTCAAAAAAATCAATATCAATATTAATATGGTGAAACAGACTATAGAAATAATTCTCAAGATGACGGCCTCTCCTGTTCCTCATCGCTCCTGAACACCCCTAATCACGATAGGGAGAATAATGACTTTGAGAACGGAATCGACTATAGTATGGGTGATAGTGCAAACGCTACTGTGCTAAATATTCCTCTTATTTTTGCATCGGTTGAGGGATACGTAAAAACCCCACCGAAGGGGAAAAATCAGATTAAGTGGAGCGGGCGTGAAGCGATTCAAACAACTGCCTTTTGCTGAAGGTAGTTTAGCAAAAAAAAAACAAAAATTTATACCTAAATTGGGCACCTGTGAATTTAGACCAGGCTTTCTTGTGGTTCTCTGCAACCAGGATACAATTGACTGGCTGAAAAAAAAATCTACCAACATGCTTATCAAAAGGGAAAATCTACAACTACTCTTTTACACCGTGTTATCCATGATATAGAAAAGGCCTTTTCATGGAAGCAATTCTGTTTAGGAGTTTTCCTAGATATTGAGGAGCTAATGATTATCTTGTTTTGATCACTGGAATGTGTATAAGCACAATTTTCAACCTTAGTCAACAGGCTCTAAAGCAAACTGAAAAGTGGTGTCGTGAAATTGGGCTATCTGTAAATCCCAATAAAACACCACTTGTTTTATTCACTAAAAAGAGGAGAATCACCGAAGCTCGTCCACTTCGTTTCTTTAACTCTGAGGTCTGTGTTACAGATCAAGTTAAACATCTTGGAGTAACACTAGACTCTAAACTTAACTGGTCTGCTCACATTGATCTTTGAATCAAAAAGGCAGGCATGGCCTTTGGACAATGTAGACGAACAATTGGTAAGAACTGGGGTCTTAAGGGGTTACATACCTTTTTTAGTTTTCAAAAAATCGAAAATTTTTGTATTACATTATCTTGAACTACACACTACAGATCAAGTTTGCTATTCTCATTATTTTTTTATTCTATTCCTCATTATTTTTTTATTCGGCTGAGTGACGGTCAAAAAAATCAATATCAAGTTCAAAACAAAAGCATTGGTTTTTTGTAAAACGAGATAGGATAAATTACGGGGGCGGGACACGAGACATATGGACGCTAGGCATATGGATGTTAGGCATAGTATGCTAGGCATACGGACGCGAGGCATAATGGATGTGAGGCATAATGGATGTGAGGCATAATGGATGTGAGGCATAATTGATACGAGGCATACTGCCTCAAGGCATAACGGACGCGAGGCCGAATGGACGCGAGCCGAAAGAACGCGAGGCCGAATGGACGCGAGGCCGAATGGACGCAAGGCCGAATGGACGCAAGGCCGAATGGACGCGAGGCCGAATGGACGCAAGGCCGAATGGACGCGAGCCCGAATACGATATTGCACGATCGCATGGGATCCAATTATCGTGACTATGTGTCCCGGATTTGCAACATCCATATCAGAATGTCCATTGAAAAATATACATCAGAATGGCTATTGAAAAATATGTTGCACGTTTGATGATTGACAAGAAGCGTCATCCAATTAATTGTATATTAAACTCAGATATGTTTTTCTCTACGTATGTAGTTCAAGTGTAACTACATTCCTAAAGAGTTTAGGTTGGGCATAGTATTATTTTTTAAATCATGCGGCGAAGACGCATAATCGAGGGCAAGGAAAGGAGGCGGCACTAAGCCGCCGTGGTTTCCGCAGTCCGAGCCAGCCGCCGACCCGCCGTCGGAAGCGGCGGCCTCTCGCACACAAACGACTGATCTACTGGTTTGCTAGGTCTACTCAAACAGAGTTTTTTTCCCTTAGTTAAGTCCGAACGAGCGGTAGCGAGTAAGGACAGCATTCGCTCGAACAGCGAGCCGTCCGAAGGCCATGAGTGTAATTGCTTTTCAAATGTCACTCTGAAGCGAAATACATGTTATTAAAAGGGGGCTGTGATGAGGATGAGACGATAATACCATATTCCGGCTCACTCCCCCTCGGCCTTGTGTACATTCGGCCTTGCGTCCATTCGGCCTCGCGTCCATTCGGCCTCGCGTCCATTCGGCCTCGCGTCCAGGGGCAACTCGTCCATAGGTGCAACCTGTGCAATGCACATGGGGACGTCAGGCAAAAATGAGTCTAAAATCCAAATTCATGCTCTTATTTTCTTATTTTTCAGTTTAATTTTTTAATAGTAACAAAGGGAATTACTTGCTTTTGTTCGCGGTTAAAATTGTAATTACTTCCCCAAATTCAGACTTCAGAATTTCTAGTTGAACAGGTAGGTTCAACAGCCACGAGTCGCCCCTGGAACGAACGAACGGTCTATCTGCTCCAGATGACGTTTACCTCTATAGCCGGCATCGGTAACGACAATTAACAACAGCAGAAGTTATGTGCAGCTATGTGGTTTCACTTGCTGCCTTATTCAAAACAAGAATGAAATTGAATTGTTTTGAGGTTGTCTTTTGTATTAAGTTGCACTAAGATATCTTAATTGGCAGTGGCTACGAAGAGGTGTTGGTGTCCGCTGCTGCTGCCTGCTGCTAGTAAACTGATTTGCTTGAGGAGAAACAATCTCTTATATAGCCAAAGAGTGCATTCCCGGCTAACTAGGTACTCCATTCTGTCGTCCTTTTTAGGGAAAGGCAGCGAGAAACCAATCAAAAGTCAACATTAGCGTTTCGGCAATGTTCAATAATTGTCAATAGTACAATAGTTCTAACAATCAGATTACATTTTTTTTTTTGCATTTGGACGAGTGCTTAAATGATTTTCCATTTGATTGCTGCAAGAATGACAGAAATCGGTTGGAAACTGACCAGAGTTCGGAAAAAGTGACAGAACTGTGTGGAGGCAAAAAATAAGAGCATTCAGAATACAATATTTCCAGCTATTTCATTCTATTTTATCCCTCATACAGCATGCTCTGACAAAAAAAATTTACCGTGCCGGTAGCAGTGTGAATCTCTCGTTCGTTCAAATATCAACTACTTTGCGCTTGCTTGACTAAAGTCTCTGTTCAAAATTCTGCCAATTCGCTGGATTGATAGTTATTTTCCAATTCCTGGTGCTGAAACAACTATTAGCCATTGGTTTCTCGTAAAATGGTTTTATAATAACACTAATTGAAAGCACAGCACCCAATGCTTGCTGCAGCCTGACGAAACTGAATAGGCGCTATAAGTTTCATATCATTCATTACTTTCTTGAACGAATGAATGGCAAAGCATGACAAAAAGTAACACCAGCCGTTAAACAAACGTAAAACGTTAAATTTGTGGTAAGGGTAACTAAATTCAATTCACTATCACTGCAGAGGGTGAGAGTGAGTGCACAGTTGGCTTCATTTCAGATGTATTCCAAGCATTGAATATGACATTTCGGAGCTCTGGAACTGACTGAGTTTGAAACGTTTGAAATTGGACAATTTTCGTGACGCTCTCGATGTTTTTGGTTTTGAAATTGGATCCCTGTATTGAAGTTGGGTCCCTGTATATGTTGCCGTAAGACGTATTCTACGTCAAAACAAACTCTCAATCGATTACGTTTATTCTTAAAGACATTACCTACGATCGTGTGCAGGTATGCATACAAATGGTTTCAGTACGACACTATACTACCGGCTGATTATAAAAAATAATCTTTTTGTGCGATTTATTTAACATAGCTCTCATATCAACTATTATACCTAGTAAAAACTTTTTCGTGATAATCGACTCAAGTTTGAAAATTTTAGACTAAATTGATAGACAACCATCATCTTAGATATACTAAAATAAATTAATTTCTAACTGTTGAAGCTCGATTAAGAAATTTATATTTCCTTCGTGTATTCTGTTTGATTAGTATAGAAAAGTTTTTTTTTTAATTACACTGAAAACTGTTTGTTCAATCGTTAAAAAAATTCTTGATTGTTTTCAATATGGGATGATATTCGAATCAACAATTCAACAACTTTGAAAGTAAGAAATCTTATATCATTTTACTAAGGCGCTCAGCATTTGGGAGTGTGTTCAATCACTCCAAACACTGGGTTGTAATAATCAAGTAGACTTATATTGGTTTCCAGGTCACTGAATAGATGGGAACGAAAGAGCCGATGAACTGGCAAGACTTGGATCGTCTCATCAGTTCATAGGACCAGAACCCTTCTGTGGTCTATCCGCTTGTTCCCTTAGAATGGAATTGAAAGCATGGGAAACTCTGAAAGTGGAATCCAACTGGACAAACACCTTCATCAGTAGGCAGTCGAAGCGTTTCATCACACCGAACGTTTCTATAACTCGTAAAATACTGGATCTTTCGATAAAAGGTCTAAGCACGTATACTGGTTTAATAACAGGGCTATGTCCGAGCCGTTATCATTTGAAGGTTATGAAAAAACTTTAAGATGGATGATACATGTCGAGTATGTGGCACGAAAAAAGAAGACTCGGAATATCTGTTATGCCGATGTCCAGCAGTTTTTATCAAAAGATATAAGTTCTTCGAGAAGGGTCTACTGGAACCCTCTGAAATCTGGAGAACAAATCCCAGTACGGTTGTGCGCTTCATACGAAGTATAATACCGGACTGGACTAATGCTATTGGCCAGACTGTAACGACTGTATGTGTCTAAGCATCGTTTGCCGAAGTCTGTTCAACTAAACCGACCGGCAAACGTACCAGAGGCTCTCCGGGGGAATCGGCCCACAGGAAGCAACGAAGGCGGTTGTTCGGAGACAGCCAGGAGACCCGTCAGTCCAGCCGAGCAAGGAACCGACAAACGGTGAAGCCACGGGTGCAGGTGGATGGACCACCGTGGTGGACAAAAAGCGGCTAAAGCGGGAACGACGCGCGAAGCGCGGCGACCGCAATAGGAAGCCGCAAGGGTCGAACAGGCGGAGAAAGAGCGACGCGCTCATTTTCAAGACGGATGCGTCTAAATACGCTGAAATTTTGAAGGCCATGAGAGGCGAGTCCAAGCTCAGAGACCTCAACGCGGATGTCAGGTCAATTCGTCAGTCGCGCACCGGCGAGATAATCCTCGAACTCCGCAAGGAGGCGAAGGGCAAGGGCTGTGCCTATAAAAAGGCGGCCCAGGAAGTGCTAGGCGAGGAGGTTCAAATCCGAGCCCTCACCCCTGAAGTGACTCTCCAGCTTAAAAACCTGGACGAGATCACCGAAGGGTGCGACATAGCACAAACCTTCGAGCGAGAGTGTGGAGTGGTAGTGACCGCCGAGGCAGTTCGTCCCCGCAGGGGCCCGGCCGGCACCCAGGTTGCTATCATAAAGCTTCCACTAGCAGAAAGTAATAAGGCCCGTCGGTCTGTCCTCTGGGCACCTTCCAACAGCCTGACGTTTGCTTCAGATGCTTTGAGCGGGGGCATAAATCCTGGTCGTGCAAAGGGCCCGACAAATCCAATTTATGCCGCCGCTGCGGTGGCGCAGGCCATAAAGCACGGGACTGCGGTGCACCTCCCAAGTGTCTGGTATGCACCGGTAAACGGGACGCCAAACACGCCATGGGAGGCCCCAAGTGTCCAGCTGCACGGCCGGCTACTAAACCGCAGACTTGAGGGTGATACAATTAAGCCTGAACCTCTGCTATGCGGCGCAGCAGTTGCTACACCAAGCAGCTGCTGAGTCGTTGTCGGACGTCGCCATCGTCTCGGACCCCTACCGCATCCCAACCGGAAACGGTAACTGGGTATCGGATAGGTCTGGGAAGACGGCCATTTGCACGACAGGCAGGTCTCCGGTTCAGGAGATTGTGTCGACCTCCAGAGAGGGGTACGTGATGATAGCCAAAGTGGATGGAGTATTCTACTGCAGTTGCTATGCTCCGCCAAGTTGGTCTACCGAAACGTTCGCACAGATGATCGATCAAGCGACCGGGAAACTGACGGGCCTATGGCCGTTGGTGGTTGCGGGTGACTTCAACGCTTGGGCTGTCGAGTGGGGAAGTCGCTGTACAAACCAGAGGGGCCAGATTTTGTTGGAAGCTCCGGCAAAGCTCAACTTAGACTCGGCTAACGTGGGCACGAAATGCACCTAGAGCAGGAACGGTGCAAAATCGAATATCGATGTGACGTTCTGCAGCCCGGGACTGATCACGAACTGGAGGGTAGACGACAGCTACACGAATAGCGATCACCAATCGGTCCGCTATGAGGTAGGCGTGCGGAAACAAGCAGCGAGTAAGGCCAATATTCCATCCTTCTACGGCTGGAAAACATTGCATCTCGATGCAATGTTTTTGGGCAGGCCATTAGATGGAAGCACGAAGGGGGTGAACCACACCCGGGTGCGGACCATCTAATTTCGATATTGTCATGGGCGTGCGGCGCCACGATGCCTAGGTCTCGTCCGCCTACCGACATACTGGTGAAGCGAAACGATAGCAGGCCTACTTGGTGCATGCCTACGTGCAAGACGGAGGATGCAACGCGCGCGTTCCGACGAGCAAAGAACGGAACGCGGTGCCGCATTCAGATCCGCTAAGGCAACGCTTAAGAGCGCAATCAAAGCCAGTACGAGTCTGTTTCGAACGACTTTGTGCCAGTGCCAATTCGAACCCGTGGGGTGATGCCTACAGGATCGTTATGACTAAGACTAGAGGTGCGCTAGCCCCGGCTGAACAATCACCAGCGATGCTAGAAACGATTATTCAGGGCCTCTTCCCAAGACACGAACCAAGTCCCTGGCCTCCGGCTGACGAGTCATCACCAACCGTGAGTGACGGCAGTCGTGCAGAGGCAGACGATGCGGTAAGGGTGACAGAAGATGAATTGATCGAGGTCGCAAACTCCCTAAAGATAGGCAAGGCACCGGGACCAGATGGAATCCCGAACTTAGCCATCAAGACGGCCATCAAAGAAGCCCCCGGGTTGTTCAAGGCGGTCATGCAGAAATGCCTTGATGACTGCCTCTTCCCGGACGCGTGGAAGCGCCAGAGGCTGGTGCTGTTGCCGAAGGTCGGGAAGTCACCAGGTGATCCATCGGCATACAGACCAATCTGCCTGCTGGACACGGCGGGCAAGGTGCTTGAGAGGGTAATCCTCAATAGACTGGTGAAATATACCGGGGGCGACTCGTGGCTGTTGAACCTACCTGTTCAACTAGAAATTCTGAGAATCAGAGTTTGGGGAAGTAATTACAATTTTAACCGCGAATAAAAGCAAGTAATCCCCTTTGTTACTATTTAAAAATAAAACTAAAAAATAAGAAAATAAGAGCATGAATTTGGATTTTAGATTCATTTTTTGCCTGACGTCCCCATGTGCATTGCACAGGTTGCACCTATGGACGAGTCGCCCCTGAAATATACAGAAAGTGAGAACGGTCTATCAAGCAACCAGTTCGGTTTTCGAAAAGGTAGGTCCACGGTGGATGCAATTCTCTCCGACACATGACGGCTGAGGTTGCAATCCAACGGAAAAGGAGGGGCATCCGTTATTGCGCGATCGTCACGTTCGACGTGAAGAACGCGTTCAACAGTGCCAGCTGGGACTCCATAGCCTTAGCGCTACAGAGCTTCAGAGTGCTGACGCCGCTTTACAAGATTATGGGTAACTCCTTTCAGAATCGAGTGCTAGTGTACAACACAAACGAGGGTCAGCAAAGCGTCCCAGTTACCACAGGTGTACCGCAAGGTTCCATCCTGGGTCCGGTACTGTGGAATGCCATGTATGACGAGGTGTTAAAACTAACACATCCTCCAGGGGTGGCGATTGTGGGCTTCGCCCATGATGTAGCTCTTGAGGTCTATGGCGAGTCAATTAGAGAGGTGGAGTTAAAGGCCGCGCTATCCATACGCGTAGTGAAAGACTGCATGCACTCCAGGAAACTGGAGCTGGCGCACCACAAGACAGAGGTTATTGTTGTAAATAACAGAAAATCGGAGCAGGAGGCATCGATCAGTGCTGGTGCATGCACTATCGCCTCAAAACGCTCGTTGAAGCTTCTGGGGGTTATGATCGACGACAAGGTCACGTTCGGGAGCCACGTCGATTATACCTGCAGGAAAGCTTCCATGGCTGTGGCGGCGCTATCTCGCATGATGACAAACAGCTCGGCGGTCCGTAGCAGCAGGCGCAAAGTCCTTGCTAGCGTGACTACGTCCATACTCAGGTATGGAGGGCCAGTGTGGTCCACGGTATTGAATACCTCGTGCCATCGCGGCGAACTTGAGAGTACGCACAGGCTAATGTGCCTAAGGGTCGCGTGCGCATACCGAACAGTGTCGTACGAGGCGGTTTGTGTCTTGGCTGGCATGATGCCCATCAGCATCATCGTCAAAGAAGATGTAGAGTGCTTCGACCAACGCGACACGAGGGGTATGCGCAACACGGTCATCTTCAATGGCTAGGTGGCAGCGGGAATGGTCCAACACTGCAAAAGGTAGATGGACACACCGACTCATTCGAGAGTTAGCATGCTCGATTAATAGGCGCCATGGGGAAGTAACCTTCCATCTGACACAGATCCTGTCAGGCCATGGCTGCTTTAGGAAGTACCTGCAAAGTCCCCTATGTGCCACGCATGTACGGGTGTAGAAGAAAACGCGGAGCATGTGTTCTTCACATGTCCGCGTTTCGAGCGGATAAGGTACGAAATGCTGGCAATAAGTGGGACAGACACCACGCTAGAGAATATTGTGCGTAGGATGTGCGAGAATAAGGCCGCATCACAGATCGTTAATATATTGCAGGGCACCAATCGCCGGGAAACCATCGATGTGCCCCAGTTAGTTAGCAGTTAACTAACTGGCCTGTATAGGCTGCTCTGCTACCCGTAGAGGTAAGTGCGAAAAGCACGACTGGCCCTCTCCCTGAAGTAATGCCTAACGGCGGTCCCGGGGAGACCAAGGGCTTCAGCTGTCCAGCTTAAGGTTGCTCAGCATGGGTAAAAGCAGACTGTAACGACCACTTCCAATAGTGATACGTTATCCTGACTTAGCAAGATCAAAAAAGGAGGAATATGCCACAAAATATCAAAAAATTGGTCGCAGTGACGAAAATACACGGAACATGGGAAAAAAGACGCTCAGCAAAATATTTTCAAATTAATTTTAAAAGTTGTATTTAAAGATCCTAAATTATACAAGTTAAAAAAATTAATGCAAAAATCTTAACAATAAATAGGTATTACCAAATTTTATTATTCACTTCAGAAATTCGGAAAAAGAAATAAAATTGAAATATACTACACATCCATGCATGTGAGCCATTGAGAGCAAAAGTGGTACATGTGCCATTAAGTAAATTTTTCAGGAGACGCGGTAAACGAAAATACTCAAATAGTAAATTATTTACAACAACTTTATTCAACACAACTGCACTAAATCATTGCTGGAAAGGTTTCAAAAGACGGTACATGAAAGCATAACGAGTTCTGGTTGAGAAACTTACACAAACTTCAATGGAAAAACATGTACCACTTTTGTTCTATGGGAAAAATAATGACAACCAGAAACGTTGAAAGCAAAAGTGGTACATGTCCAGTGTGAGCATGAAGGATGCATTATAGCTCTCTGATCTTAGGACATAGAACATTCATGTCTTCAGCAGAGTTGTCCAAGTGATTGAGTACTATAGAATGATGATCTGTTTGTTGAGGAATTCTGTCTCTTCGTGGCGCTGGTGTATATGTATTTCATAACAGCATATGAGTTAATACTGAAATAGGTAAAATGCTTTCTGTTACGAAATAGTCATGGGTACACTAGCACCACGTAGTGAGAAAATTCCAAAGCAGACAGATCTTCATCTGAAAGTACTCAATCACTTGACCAACTTTGCTGAAGACATGATTGTTTTATATCCTAAGATCCTCGACTTACAATTCATCTAACATGCACAGACTGGACATGTACCACTTTTGCTCTCAACGAAGTGGTGATTATGTTAATTACCAAAAATTGTGTTGGCTATAATTTTGGTTTAGGTTATCAGATCTCGGTTTTTCTTGGATATTCTAGTACATTATTGCGTTCTGCATCAATTTATGCAAAAACCCAAAAAGTGTAAAAATGGCACATGTACCACTTTTGCTCATGTATGAAAATTGCTCATATTATAGAACTGAGTTTACTGGTAAATATTATTTGGCATAACTTGTCGATGCTTCGAAGTAAAATTAGTGAAATACGCTTTCAAGAATGTGCCTTTGAAGCATAATAACATACTCAATATAGAGTTTACTTTCGATCATGCCATAAAAATTATTGCTAAAAAAGCAAACTTACAAATTTTCCGGCTGTGATGAAAATGCATCAATTTACATCTAGACAAACATTCACTAAAATAAATACATGTTACTTGCGGGTGTTATGATTATGAAGTCATTAGAATTAAAAAGGAGTTATTATTCATTTTTCTACAACCGAATTAACCAATTCGTTCGCCATATCTGGGATTTTATCTAGTCAGAACTAAATCTATCTGGCATAGGATATATATTCATCTTTTTTTTAGGATGACGCAAATTAATCATTAAAATTCATTGCGACTTGTATTTTCATTAAATATATTTCAAAGCTTAAAATGTCGTTTTTTTTCTAGAAAACTACATCCATTAAATAGTGCTTTTATTCAATGAAAACAAAGATGGAGAATGCCTCCTCTTACTATTCATATTTCATCATCATGGACAGCAAGCATTACAGAAAATAACCTCGCTTGATCTCATAGTTGTATATTAGATAAATAGTTTTTGTATACACATAGCTAGGAACTTACCGCTGGTGGTCTTATTTTACAGATGCCATATTTTTCAGCAATCGGCCTTATTTTATTGATATAGATCAGAGGATTTTTAAAATCTTCTTCGGAAGGCTCGAACACCGGTGCTTCCGGAGGCACTTTGAACTGGAACTCGTCATATTTGTCGAGTGAAATGTGAGGCTTAGATGGTTGTGCAACTTGCAAGGAAAGTGTGTCCCCGCTGCCAGTACCAAGTAAAAGGTTGGATCCGTTCGATGCAGATTTGAAGTTGGAACATAAAGCATTGTTGCTACCAGTCACTTCAGTGGCTGCTACTCCTGGTGAACTCGGCAACTTATTTTTGCTTTTCATAATGTGCCACTGATTTGATCACTGCAATCCTTTGTTCAAATTTAAGCTGGGTCATTAATCACCAAAATTGATATCCTGCATGGACTTTTTCAATGCTTTGAACAGCAGTACACTTGTTTCAGGTAATTTCATGCTTTTCACTTATTGTTACACTAAAATCAAACAACGCTTCTGATAATTGTACGCACGGTAATTCACACGACTGGATTTTACATTACTCACGTAGTTCACACATTATTTTTTTATTTCAACCACAAATTTAAAGTTATTCTATCTTCATGGTATACTTTTCAAGCTCTAAACAGTTGAATTTGTAGATCTTACGCTTTTCTCACTTACAGAAAAACATATTGGTTTCTCAGCTACAGCCTCAATCGGATATGTATGGCTTAGTGAATAAAATACCAACATTTGAATAGGTCCCTCTAATCTTTTTTATAGCACAAACGCATTATAACAATATATACATATATCTTTAAACCAACGTCAATCAAAAATTATACTACAAATATTATTTGTTGAAAGGATCAATTATAAACGTTAAATAATGATTTTATATTATATTAAATGTAAAAAAGTGCAAGTCGTGACGTGCGTTTCTAACTTCAGTAACACCCTGTATATGTTTCATAAGTTTCAGTATTTGTGTGCGTCAGGCAAGTTTAATACAGCTTACAGTGTTGCCACTATTTTTTTTTTTTTTGAAAATAAAACATAAAACAGGTAAAGTGCCTTTATATAACAGTGGCGGCACTGTCAAAATTGTATTAAAAATTAAAAAAGAGCAAACTGCGTATTAAACTCGTGTGGAGGAAAGAGAGAGTATTTTCAGTGTTACAAGCTCATTGCCTAAACCCAGGATGACCTGTCGCCACTCTTATATACAGGCACTTTAACATCAGGGTACATACGTGAATAATATAATTCTATATAGTATTGTCGCCCCAGTAGGAAACCGAATTTCTCAACTAACGACAACCGATTTTTCTTCCATGCCGTGGATGGCAAAGCACTCAAATCCATTTGTACCCGCTGACAGATTATAGGAATGGGAAATATCGACTAAAGTGGCTATCGATAAATTTCCTGATACTATCGATAATTATCGATAGTTTCACAGCTAGAATCAGATAAAAAAACAACAATGTGTTTCTTCCGTTGTGAACAGAAACAATATTTAAAAGTTTATTCGCACACATAATTCGCACTTATGCAAAATCTCGTCGTTGTCCGTACAAGTTAGAGTGAGCGAAAATGATTATCTCTCAGTTTTCTAACAATTTTAAAGCGGATTTCGTGTGAGAGCGAACAAGCATCGAAGTCTCTTTCAACAATGGCAAGGCCAAATTTTTTCAGTTCCGGCATCATTGATGGAGTATAAATGCCAATAGACTATCTCACCGAATCTCTTCAACCTCTCTTTTTTTGACAGTTAGTGGTAACTTTGTTTACCTTTTGGACTTTGTGCTTTTTTCTGATGGAGCAATCGTGTGCATAGTGGAAATTCTGCTCAATTTATAATTGTTCTCAGTGTACTGGCACCTGCCGCACAACATTTAAAGGACATTAAGATCACAATTAAAATGATCTGCTGAGTACGAAACAGCATTACCCGAAGGTAAACAAAGTTACCAGTAGCCAGAGCCGGATTTATGGGGGGGCCCAGGGGGCCCGGGCCCCGGGCCCCCACAAATCGACAAAAAGATTTTTCTTTTTAAAAATGAGATTTAATCAAAAGTTCGATTTACAGTAAGAAAATTTGAACAGACCATTTCAATCTGACACTTTCCTTCAGTGTTATTTTTTCGCGAGCGCCAATATCACAACTACATCCATAAGAGTTCACCTTGGATTCTCTTGGAATGACACACATTAACACACCATTTGAATCGAACCAGCGCGCATTAAACGCTTAGAGTTAAAGTTTAGCCGACTGTCACTAAAAGCGCCAATCGAACTGTCAAAACTCGTTCCAATCGAACATCAGCAATGTTAAAACTATGATGAAAAAACTGTTGACTGTTTGATTGGAACTTTTCAGTGACAGTCGGCCAAACTTTAACTCTAGAGCTTTAGCGCGCATGGGAGGTAAAGCAAAGAAAGAAAATAATCCACAAGTTTTTTTAATGCATTGCTTTTGCTTACTTGTCCGAATCAGGGATACCAGATGTGCTTTTCAAAATGCAGATTTTCTGAGCTCGTGTGCAGATTTTATTGACCTGCAGATGTGTGTAGTTTTTTCCTAGTTTCTATTATTGTCAGAGTCGTCTTATATTTGCGCCGTCTTTCTCAAATTGTGTGCAAATTTTTGCCTGTGTTTCGCATTTTTTTTTCAAATTGCGGTAGTTTTTTTTTTTCAGGTATCAAGAAAAAAACTTGAAGACGAAACTTATTAAAAATAGGTTGCGTGCGACTGTGAAGAATGAAAGGCAGTCAAACTTAGCATTATTAAGTTTCGAGTACGAGTATACTGAAGAAGATGAATGTTGATTATTTAATTAATAAGTTTTCTGCAAAAAAACTCGTAAAGCATAGTTTACAGTTCCAAGCGAAGTGAAAAATTTGACAAGTGAAATAGCGTAAATTTTCGCTTGCGAAATCTGTCGTGAAAACCCGTTTGTGGAACACGCAGGTATTTCACCACCCTGCAGTTTACAGTTTAAGTGGAGTGAAACTCACGAGTTTACACTCCGAGCGAAGTGAAAATTGGCTGCAACTGACAGAATAGAAACGCACGCAAGTTTTCGCTTGCTGCTCCTTTTTTCACTAGCGCTTGCATGCGTGAAAGAAATAAACCCAAGTGAAAAAGATGAGATCCACAACCATCGATTTCGTTGGATCGAATTTGTTTACAGTTCCAAGCGAAGTGAAATTTTTTGCAGGTTGCATTTTTCACGAGCGTGAAAAAATGAACATGTTGTATGAGATTTTCACTTCGCTTGGAACTCTAAATAGAGCTTAAGAAAAAATTCTAATAAATTTTTGCTGATTTTTCAATAGCAAATAAATGCTTTTAACTCGTACGATGAAAAACAGTTTTGTTTTAATTTGGGCCCCCCACTATAACTGGGCCCTGGGCCCCCACAATCGTAAATCCGGCCCTGCCAGTAGCTGTCAAACTCAGGTGCGTGACGTCATCGTGCATCGTCTATAGTAGCAATACTCAGAGGGAGAGATATGCGAAGAGAGTGTTGTGAGCCAAACGAACATGTCAAAATTCGAGCCAAATGAACAAGAAAGGTAACACATTGAAAGGTATTGCAATAAGGTTCTATAAAGAATATATTTAGTTTTACACGTTTTTCATGTTCTATTGCTAAAACATGAATTGAGAATGCTCCAAAGTTGCTTCACCACAGTGATTTTTAACTGGTGGTTCACAAACCCTTTGTATGGTCTACAGAATAATGATGAAAGCACGGGAATGGCATCGCTGTCAGCTACCATACATTTGACGCGTTACCAACATCACTGGCACTGGCACCCGAAAAATGGGCAGTTTACCCTTGTCTAATGTTGATTCGGGCAAACCGGCTAAATGTTGACTTCAATTATTAATAGCATATCAGACAGTTTTGAGCAATTTCTTAAGGTTTTCACATGGTAAGTGATATTCTAAGTGATATTTAGTACATTAATTGTGTCCCAAAGCAAAGTGAAGCAAACTGTGACAGCAGAAAACGAAGTTTTGGGACAAACGGTACAGAAATAGATGTTCGTAACGCTTGAAGGCTACCATACCATTCCCTTGGATGAAAGTATAAAAAATTAAACATAAACATAAAATTTAACACCTTTACGGTTTTTGTGATGCACTTTATTATTCCCCAGGACTTCCACCGTCACCATCAGCTATACGAGCCGAATTAAAAAGTTAGTCAACATTGCGCTTTGAGAAGAGATCTGGCACCTCTGATATGTGAAACCTAGTTGCCAAATCGGCGGTTTTTTTTCATCGCTTATCTCTCCCTCTGAGGATCTCTAGTCTATAGACCTTCCTATCTGCGCCAGTATTAGTGGTCGATTTTACTAATACAAGTTTTATTTTTGGTTGTAAATAATCAACACGCTTGGTTACACAAAAATCCTGTTTTTTTTAAACAGGTAACACTAATGAACTAGGATTCATAAGTGAAATATTTTTCGAAATTGAATATTAGCTGATTTTTTGGTTGAAAACAAATCGATTTTATAAGGATACACGACTAAGCCTGTATTGATGAGATCTGACGTAGAAAGCTCTATAGAGTTGTTTAAGTGAAAAAACAATTGAATAAAAACTAAAAATCGGTTTACAACTTAAATAAAAGTTCAGGACAAAAGGAAATTTTTGATTTGATTATTTACAACTAAAAATAAAACTTGTACTAGTAAAATCGACTACTAATACTAGCGCAGATAGGAAGGTCTATGTGAGGAAAACATCAATAGCTATCGATAACGCTGAAAGCCTAGCGATTCTATCGATAGCCGGCAACTATCGATAATTATCGATAGGCATCCCTATTTTCCAGTACAAAGTTGACGAGCTTATCTATTCTTACGAAATTAAAAAACTATACCTATATACATTAGCTACCATTTTTTCTCAGAAACTCAGTAACACCCGAGGTGGACCTTTACACAACCTCCAACAATGCTAAATTCTGTCTTACAGCACCCAACACCTACGCAAAAGCAACTTCTAGGGTAGGGTAGGTTAAAGCCCTATAAAGTTTGGACGACTGTCACTGAGAAGTTCCAATCGAACTGTCAAAACTTGTTTCAATCGAACATAAGAATGTTTGGCATGTCAAGTTTGTCTTAGTAAATGGGAAGTATTATGATTTAGCAATAGCAAAATGCGAAAAAAGAAATGAAACTAGAATATAACAAAAAACAAAACATTGAATTCCAAAAATCTTCACGATATTTTATTTTTTAAATGGTTACGAAAATCATAACGCCATAGACCTCCTTTCTAGTGTCTCTGATCTTTTGCTTCTGATTAATTTTTAATTTTGTTTTTCCTCACTGTTGACAACTGGATGAGATCACATACATAAGATTATATGTGATGAGATTCTGAGTTACTACGGCTGTTGGTGATTCATGGGATTTTGAACGGACATTATGTAGCTTGTTTGGAGTGAGCGTAATCAATCGACATATTATCCGGTGCAGAGCTCCAAGCAACATGCTGACTATGATGAGAGAGAAAATATCATCGCACTCGTTTCTTTCTCTCATGAATAGCCAGCAACCATCACAGTAAGCGTTGAGATCCGACAAGTGATTCAATATCTTGTCTCTTTTGTTGCCATTTTCGGCTTCTCATTGTCAATCGTCGTGAATATACAGAGTTCACTCGGAAATATCACTGCAATGCAAATCAAGGTGATTTTTGGAATATCAAAAATCGTTTCAGTAGCGTGATTATGTCAGTGCCAGCTTGAAGTTTGTTGCTATCAGGATTTAAATTTAAATTTGATCTGCTTTGCGGTCCGTGACGATCCCAACTTAAGATATGGCCACCAATGAACTAGGTTAATAATTTCAAACCAGTGGTTATAGGTGTCGCTTGATGGGCTGGCACAACAACCCCGAGTATTCGGAACACAACCGAAACAGGTCCGCATTTTTACATTTTTCAATGAGAGGCATGGTAGGATTTTAAGCACTTCTAAGCACTGCTTTGATCATCGTTACCATGTTACTGAAACATATTCCGGCTATATATCCGAAACCAGTCGATTAACTCCGGCCATCCTCTTCGTTTAAAGAAAATATGAATGAAAACTAGGAGAAAAGCAAAACCGTTCCGAACCGAAATTGAACAGTTTCAAAGTTGAACCGTGCCAAAATTTAACAGGATCTGTTTATAAATATACATACCCATACATATTTAAAAGTTTTATGTTTTACCACCCGCGATTCATTTTTTGCCGCGAACTAACACTGTTTTTAGTTTAACCTACAACAAGCACAATATTCAAGAATCAATTTAATAAACTCATGCTGTCAAAAAACAAATAAAAATGCAATATTAATATATATGAGATCATTTGAAAAATATTAATAGAACTCTTTTTATTACAATTGGTGTTATGAAGAAGCATATTCTCTACTGAGAATAAAAATGAATGATCATACAGATTCAAAATGTACCAACCTAAAATACGCTCAGTTACAAAACGTAGTAATAGTTGTTTACTGACAATGCTTTTAGTCGGCGTGTTATCAAATGCTCGAACGATTTCGTTATTTCATAATAGATAGATTATTACTTCTCATATCCACTGGGTGTCAATAACTCAATCTGAGAAAACGGCGCTTAGTTCGGTCTGATCGCACGCTGACCATATATCAATATCATACATATCAATTGAAGAAAAATCATTGATTTTATGTTCGGTATCCTCATAACATCATGCTGTCAAAATGAACTTGATATTTCTGCTGGTTCAATCTCAGTACAGCCATACCCGAATGATCGAGAAAGATAGCAAGAAAAAAATGAGAGTGAGAGTTGACGCTAAGAGAATCATTGTAACATCGCAAAATCTTTTGTAATGAACCATGCATCGTAGTTAGCTGATTCTGATGTTGCATCATTTCGGCGTAATGTCAGTAGAATGATATTGACTTTCCGTAGCTCTGATCCGGTGTCTCACTGAGCCACAAACTTATACACAGGTCCCGGTAACTTTAAGTGCTTATTCTCCTACGCGAAGCATAAATCATCGTGATTAAAGTGGAACTGCAAAACATTTTTTTTATTCGGATTGATATTTTCAAAACGCCAAACTTACAAAGACGTATCGTTTCTGTTATTAAAAAATCCTCCGGTATCCATTTTTTAACTGCTATATGTAGCAAAACAAACTGAAACAAAAAACTATGAAACTGAGAATACGAGTAGTCATGTAATGACTTTTATTTTTTGCAATGTTGCTAGTTCTTTGAAATTTAAGAATGGCTGCCAGATCGACGGAAATTCAGTCAGCCAAACTCTAACTCTAGGCCTTTAGGACGGGGGGTTTGTCAAAAGACCACGCACGGGGGTGGGGGGGTTAACGAAATGACCACGTGGTCTTTTTTCCTGACTTATAATTCATTGTTGCCACCATGTCAAGAATGAAGCTTTCGCATTTCAGAAATATATAATGTACCTACTGAAAATTTAATAATAAAAATGTAAAAAATTTAAGCGAATTTTGGGCACTTGACAAATGAAAAGACCACGTGGTTAAAGTCGCAAGAGGGTGGGGTGGGGTGGTTTGACCAAAAGACCACGGAAGACCACGGGGGGGTACGGGGGGTATAAAAAGTGATCAAAATATGACCACGTGGTTTAGGAACGGCCCCTTATCTGTGATTGAATATTACCCAAATGGGTACACTACAAAAAATGCACATATTATTGTGAATTTTATAATGAGAATGAAGTTCGCTTATGTATGAGGCAGTTTATGGGTGACGTTTCACGGTTGGTACGTTTGTTGTTGTTATTGTTTTTGCAACCTCAAACCCAAAACAGAACCGAACACGAAATCTAAATGTCTGCAAAAAAATCAAGAGTGATATTTTATTGTTGTGTTAAGGATGGCTACAAAAGCATGCAGAAATATTGTTCGCATAACGAACTCAAAGTTCATTATTAAGGTTAATAAAGTTCTAGAATTTTATTTTAAAACATTAGGTTTAGAAGATTCCTTCATTACGAGTGTTTTGAGTATTTCACATTTAATATTTAACCAAGCACAAACTAGTCGTATATTTTATACTAATTGGTACAGAGCGGAAGATTGCGGGCTCGAATCTCAATATAACCAGGTCATTCGTTGTTAAATACAAGCATATTATGAAGATTCAACTAGAGACATTGTTGATGTAACCCTACACTAGCGCGTTGTCGTAGGTTTCTCCTTTTATCTTTTCTAGTCCGGAATTACGTATGAAATCTGCAATAAGTAATTTTTTTACATGATTTGTCATTTTTTCTGTGAAAGTATGAAATTGAGTCAACTAAGTCTAAAATTGAGTTGGGTGGGAGAGTTCGACTGTAGATGGTATCAATAATTGGGATTTCGGCTAAGCCATAATCACAATGACTGCTAAGCCGGAATCCCAATTCTAAAATTGAGTATTTTCAGTTTCGTGTGTAAGAATATCGGTCACACGCTCACAGAAATGCAACAACAATGCATAGTGATACAGTAAGGCAATTTAGGCGGACATGAGGTTTTCGATGCGATTTTTTGGTTTTAGATTCATAGTTTTTTCTAAGAAGTTGTTTCTTATAGCTAGTCCTTTATTTATGTGCAAATAAAAATTAGGGTGGTCCTAAAATCGGCAAAATAAGAAAATAACTTTTTTATTTGCAGAAGTAACTGTATGCATTTTTCGGCACAGTTAACTTATTTTAAGCAACAAAAAAAACTCTTTTGCAACTATCAAATTGACTGACATAGAGCAGTTTTACGTGAGCAGCTTTGAGTGGGTTTTGAAAAAACAGTTTTTTGGTTCTATTTTTTTCAGTTGAAATTTAATAACAGAGTTTTCTTCGGATGACCTCAAGAGCTTAAAAATTTGTTTTATTGAACATTTTATTGAAAAATAGATTCTCTTCACCTATATAACATATCGACAATGTTTTTCCGTCAAAAGTCACGTATTTTTGTGTTCTACCGAAAAAGTAGGAGGTTGTATCCAAGACACGACCGCATAAATGACGTAGAAATACGTACACTATTAACGAATGCAATGAGTGTTTCATTACCCTAGTAACACAACTGTTTTTATCAAAGTTTTATAGCGCTTTTTTGGCTGTATTGAGCGCTATAAAACTTTGATAAAACCAATATTTTTACTTGGGTAATGAGTTATAATGTCTACTAATGAAGGGTTGTGAATTTCGTGAACCGGATTCAGCAGTTAGCAGATCGTGCCGAGTTAAAAACCATACACAGCACACACACACAAATCATACCATATCATAGACACACACATCATACCATATCATTATACCATACACACATCATACCATATCATACACACATACACACATGATACCATATCATACACACAAAGCAAGCAAGCGACCAATCAGAGGACGTTATTTTTATTTCAACTAGGCTTGACAATTTTCAATAGTGCAATAGTTCGTAGATTCAAACAACATTTTTCTGCATTTGGGCAGATGCGTGTATAATTTTCCAATCGATTGCTGCAAGAAGGAAGAAAATCGGTTGAAAACCAACCGACCTATAAGCATTTGAAAAGGGACAAATTTCGTCCCAGTTTTTCAGTTTGCATCCCTGTGTGGTATGCTAAAGTAAAACGTAGTTCTACGTCAAAGTTATTACATTTTGAACTGAAAAAAAAAGCAAAAAATCTGATTTTTTTTGGAACCCTAGGTCAGTTACGTCAAGTTGCTCTAAATCGGTAGATTTAATAGCAAATAAATCAAATAAATAATAGAAATAAATCAATTAAAAGATCAAGAATTGCTCGAAAATCAATTTTTGTAAAAACCATTTAACCGATATGAACTAACCAAAATGGTTTTCTCATTTTTTCACTACTTTCAATAATTTAGACACAAAAATATCCTTTTGGAAGACCTCATGTCACCAGTGGGACGGTTTCAGCGAGAATTGCTCACATATACATGCAAATAACATTAATTTCTTTCAAATATATGATGCGATTTTGTTTTTGATCGTGGTATAATCGATTTGTACTCATATACTGCGTATAAATATTTAAATTGTTAATGTCAACTTTAGTCAATAGATTTCAAATAATTTATAGGTAAATGTTATTCCTTATACATTAATTTGTATGATCTTATCAGTGAGAATGAAATTCTTTAACACAGTTGATATTACTGATCGTTTCTGAGGGGCATCCAATGAATGGGCAAATACCAATCAATATGGGTTCTTGAAACCTGGATTATACCCAGTGGCCAGAATCCGACCTCAAACCCCATTTTTAATCCAGATGACCATTTCTGGTTGCCTGATAGTCATAAAATCCATCATAAAATTGCCGAACTGCCTAATCTGGGTATTTCAATGGCAAAGATGGCGACAGTTTCCGATCAACAACCTAAAGTGACAAATATCATCCAATACGATTTGGGGTAGCGATATGATACCCGGAGGACAGAAATCATCTTTAGACGCCATTTTAAATTACTAGACAGTAGCTTCCGGTTTCTGGAAACCAATCTAAGAGGGACAAACATTACGCAATGTGAGTTTTTCAGTACCTGGGATGATGCTCAGAGGCCAGGAATCAATTCCATACTTTATTTTGAAATCCGAATTTGCGACTTCCGGTTTCTGGAAAACTCCCTTCAATAGACAAATATAATCCAATAAATATAAATCCACTTTTTTCGAACTAAATTTCTATTTTTAACAACGGCTTTCACCCGTTAACATTCAAGTTCATTAAGCAGACAATGTGTGCAGTAGGGAAAGCGAAAATTAAGCGAACTGGAAATATGATACAGATTTGGAAAAATATACCGCATCTCGACGGGACTTGAACCCGCAATCTTCCTGTTTTCGGCATGGTGTTTTGACCAATTAAACTACGGGGGACGGTGGTACTGTTCCACAATCTATATGCGTATCACATTCCACTGCCAACTTTCTCTATTGCTCATCCCTAACTACACACACTGCTGTGCAAGCGTTATTTATAGACTGAAAGGAATGTCTCATCACACACAGAAGAGTCAGCTGATGCTGATAACTCTTATAGACCTGTGTGATCGAGACCAAATTCAGTCTGAGTCGTGCTTAGCATTGGCCAAAATCTGCAAAAGTATCGATGCTCGAGTATCGATAATTTTCTCTTGGTCGTATCGATACCAGGTTGACATGGAACGCGGATCATCGATATCAGCTGTATCGATATTCTACCTGCTACTTAAAACAGGTCTATGGAAAGCGGCAATTTTTTTTATCTTCATTACGGTCAGTCAGAGATGGCAGATGTTTTTGAAAAGTTTGCAACTGCTCGGAAAACTGACAAAATTTGCTTGAAATTTGAAAAAAAAAAATCTGGCCGTGATTTGAAGAAAAAAAATGCGTTTGCGTGGGCAAAAGTCTGCAGAAATCTGCAAAGATTTTGAAAAAGTCTGCGCAAGTATAAAGAAACTTTGACAAAAATCTACAGAAATCTGAGTTTTGCAGGCAAATCTGCACATTTGGTATCCCTGCGGTCAATAGACCTAATGGGACCACGGTGGGAATTATATGTCACATACAAATCAGTGCAATAGCATAAGCGCGTCTGCGGCCTGATTTGAAATTTCGGGCAGCACAAAAGCTCTGGCGTTTTATTCTCTGACGAGTTATCCGTTTTACAAACAAATGTTGCATTTTTGTCTTTAAACTGATCACTCTCATATTCAAACATAGCAAAAAGATTTTAGAACGGTTTTCTTAGTAATCTTTTCAACTGAATTTAGTCATATTTTACGCGTTTTCATGAAAAATTTGAGACGAAACCCCTGCATAAAAAGACTGCTGTATAATTATTGGAATATTAAGCCATTCCCCACAAAATGCTTGTCAGGTGAGTGACGCGGCAATTCCGGTTTTGCTCTGCGTAGACAGTATTGTCAGTTGCGAAACAATTTTTCTCGCAAGAGGCACGAAAACCATCTTAAAAGTGCGCGGGTATATGCAATCTGTTGGTGACTTTTACAAAAAGAGTTAAATTTCCGCGCAGCTTGTTTAAGACATTCAGGCAATTGGTCGTATCCGTAAACTCTCCGATTTTATAGTTTCCCTTCAGTATCGAAAAAATATCGGGGCGAAAGTATCGATCCAGCTTAATATCAACGTCAGTTGACTCGATAAAAAATACCGATATTCAGGCCCCATGGTATCGATACCAAAGGTATCGATACGGTATCGGCCAATGCTAGTCGTGCTTGCAAGTGCGACACAACAACAGAAGGTGCTCCGTAGGGCTAAATTTCGCTTATTTTTCGCTTTCCTCACTGCACACATTGTCTGTTTAATTAACTTAAATGTTAACGATAAAAGTCGTTGTTAAAGCACCTTCCGTTGTTGTGTCGCACTTGTGGAACAATACCACCGTCCCCCGTAGTTTAATTGGTCAAAACACCATGCCGGAGACATGGAGATTGCAGTTATATATATATATATATATATATATATATATATATATATATATATATATATATATATATATATATATATATATATATATATATATATATATATATATATATATATATATATATATATATATATATATATATATATATATATATATATATATATATATATATATATATATATATATATATATATATATATATATATAATTAGGGTGAGGAAAAGTGATCGATTTCAGGTTGTTCCTCAAACTTACAAAGAATCAAAACCCAAAGACTGTTTAAAACTAGCTGCTTTGATCAAAGTTCGAAATTAGGAGTCATTATGATAGAGAAACTATTTATTTAGTACAAATATTACGTCAAATTTCAAATACTATGCTCCAATTCCTTCAAATACAACATCAATATTCTGAAATCCAAAGAATGGATTTACCAAAAAATAAGCGAAGTGGAAATATGATACAGATTTAAAAAATAAAAACCCCATCCCGACGGGACTTGAACCCGCAATCTCCCTGTCTCCGGCATGGTGTTTTGACCAATTAAACTACGGGGGACGGTGGTATTGTTCCACAAGTGCGACACAACAACGGAAGGTGCTCCGTAGGGCTAAATTTTTCGAACCAAATTTCTATTTTTAACAACGACTTTTATCGTTAACATTTAAGTTAATTAAGCAGACAATGTGTGCAGTGAGGAAAGCGAAAAATAAGCGAAATTTAGCCCTACGGAGCACCTTCTGTTGTTGTGTCGCACTTGCAAGCACGACTAGCATTGGCCAATACCGTATCGATACGGTGTTTTGACCTATTAAACTACGGGGGACGGTGGTATTGTTCCACAAGTGCGACACAACAACGGAATGTGCTCCGTAGGGCTAAATTTTTCGAACCAAATTTCTATTTTTAACAACGACTTTTATCGTTAACATTTAAGTTAATTAAGCAGACAATGTGTGCAGTGAGGAAAGCGAAAAATAAGCGAAATTTAGCCCTACGGAGCACCTTCTGTTGTTGTGTCGCACTTGCAAGCACGACTAGCATTGGCCGATACCGTATCGATACCTTTGGTATCGATACCATGGGGCCTGAATATCGGTATTTTTTATCGAGTCAACTGACGTTGATATTAAGCTGGATCGATACTTTCGCCCCGATATTTTTTCGATACTGAAGGGAAACTATAAAATCGGAGAGTTTACGGATACAACCAATTGCCTGAATGTCTTAAACAAGCTGCGCGGAAATTTAACTCTTTTTGTAAAAGTCACCAACAGATTGCATATACCCGCGCACTTTTAAGATGGTTTTCGTGCCTCTTGCGAGAAAAATTGTTTCGCAACTGACAATACTGTCTACGCAGAGCAAAACCGGAATTGCCGCGTCACTCACCTGACAAGCATTTTGTGGGGAATGGCTTAATATTCCAATAATTATACAGCAGTCTTTTTATGCAGGGGTTTCGTCTCAAATTTTTCATGAAAACGCGTAAAATATGACTAAATTCAGTTGAAAAGATTACTAAGAAAACCGTTCTAAAATCTTTTTGCTATGTTTGAATATGAGAGTGATCAGTTTAAAGACAAAAATGCAACATTTGTTTGTAAAACGGATAACTCGTCAGAGAATAAAACGCCAGAGCTTTTGTGCTGCCCGAAATTTCAAATCAGGCCGCAGACGCGCTTATGCTATTGCACTGATTTGTATGCGACATATAATTCCCACCGTGGTCCCTTTAGGTCTATTGACCGCAGGGATACCAAATGTGCAGATTTGCCTGCAAAACTCAGATTTCTGTAGATTTTTGTCAAAGTTTCTTTATACTTGCGCAGACTTTTTCAAAATCTTTGCAGATTTCTGCAGACTTTTGCCCACGCAAACGCATTTTTTTCTTCAAATCACGGCCAGATTTTTTTTTTTCAAATTTCAAGCAAATTTTGTCAGTTTTCCGAGCAGTTGCAAACTTTTCAAAAACATCTGCCATCTCTGACTGACCGTAATGAAGATAAAAAAAATTGCCGCTTTCCATAGACCTGTTTTAAGTAGCAGGTAGAATATCGATACAGCTGATATCGATGATCCGCGTTCCATGTCAACCTGGTATCGATACGACCAAAAGAAAATTATCGATACTCGAGCATCGATACTTTTGCAGATTTTGGCCAATGCTAAGCACGACTCAGACTGAATTTGGTCTCGATCACACAGGTCTATAAGAGTTATCAGGATCAGCTGACTCTTCTGTGTGTGATGAGACATTCCTTTCAGTCTATAAATAACGCTTGCACAGCAGTGTGTGTAGTTAGGGATGAGCAATAGAGAAAGTTGGCAGTGGAATGTGATACGCATATAGATTGTGGAACAGTACCACCGTCCCCCGTAGTTTAATTGGTCAAAACACCATGCCGAAAACAGGAAGATTGCGGGTTCAAGTCCCGTCGAGATGCGGTATATTTTTCTAAATCTGTATCATATTTCCAGTTCGCTTAATTTTCGCTTTCCCTACTGCACACATTGTCTGCTTAATGAACTTGAATGTTAACGGGTGAAAGCCGTTGTTAAAAATAGAAATTTAGTTCGAAAAAAGTGGATTTATATTTATTGGATTATATTTGTCTATTGAAGGGAGTTTTCCAGAAACCGGAAGTCGCAAATTCGGATTTCAAAATAAAGTATGGAATTGATTCCTGGCCTCTGAGCATCATCCCAGGTACTGAAAAACTCACATTGCGTAATGTTTGTCCCTCTTAGATTGGTTTCCAGAAACCGGAAGCTACTGTCTAGTAATTTAAAATGGCGTCTAAAGATGATTTCTGTCCTCCGGGTATCATATCGCTACCCCAAATCATATTGGATGATATTTGTCACTTTAGGTTGTTGATCGGAAACTGTCGCCATCTTTGCCATCGAAATACCCAGATTAGGCAGTTCGGCAATTTTATGATGGATTTTATGACTATCAGGCAACCAGAAATGGTCATCTGGATTAAAAATGGGGTTTGAGGTCGGATTCTGGCCACTGGGTATAATCCAGGTTTCAAGAACCCATATTGATTGGTATTTGCCCATTCATTGGATGCCCCTTAGAAAAGATCAGTAATATCAACTGTGTTAAAGAATTTCATTCTCACTGATAAGATCATACAAATTAATGTATAAGGAATAACATTTAACTATAAATTATTAGAAATCTATTGACTAAAGTTGACATTAACAATTTAAATATTTATACGCAGTATATGAGTACAAATCGATTATACCACGATCAAAAACAAAATCGCATCATATATTTGAAAGAAATTAATGTTATTTGCATGTATATGTGAGCAATTCTCGCTGAAACCGTCCCACTGGTGACATGAGGTCTTCCAAAAGGATATTTTTGTGTCTAAATTATTGAAAGTAGTGAAAAAATGAGAAAACCATTTTGGTTAGTTCATATCGGTTAAATGGTTTTTACAAAAATTGATTTTCGAGCAATTCTTGATCTTTTAATTGATTTATTTCTCTTAAATTTGTCATTGAACCCCTTGAAGTTGTAAATCAAATAATTATAAGCAACTTCGTTATTTATTAAATTAAATTAAATTATTCACGCATCTGCCCAAATGCAGAAAAATGTTGTTTGAATCTACAAACTATTGCACTATTGAAAATTGTCAAGCCTAGTTGAAATAAAAATAACGTCCTCTGATTGGTCGCTTGCTTGCTTTGTGTGTATGATATGGTATCATGTGTGTATGTGTGTATGATATGGTATGATGTGTGTATGGTATAATGATATGGTATGATGTGTGTGTCTATGATATGGTATGATTTGTGTGTGTGTGCTGTGTATGGTTTTTAACTCGGCACGATCTGCTAACTGCTGAATCCGGTTCACGAAATTCACAACCCTTCATTAGTAGACATTATAACTCATTACCCAAGTAAAAATATTGGTTTTATCAAAGTTTTATAGCGCTCAATACAGCCAAAAAAGCGCTATAAAACTTTGATAAAAACAGTTGTGTTACTAGGGTAATGAAACACTCATTGCATTTGTTAATAGTGTACGTAGTTCTACGTCATTCATGCGGTCGTGTCTTGGATACAACCTCCTACTTTTTCGGTAGAACACAAAAATACGCGACTTTTGACGGAAAAACATTGTCGATATGTTATATAGGTGAAGAGAATCTATTTTTCAATAAAATGTTCAATAAAACAAATTTTTAAGCTCTTGAGGTCATCCGAAGAAAACTCTGTTATTAAATTTCAACTGAAAAAAATAGAACCAAAAAACTGTTTTTTCAAAACCCACTCAAAGCTGCTCACGTAAAACTGCTCTATGTCAGTCAATTTGATAGTTACAAAAGAGTTTTTTTTGTTGCTTAAAATAAGTTAACTGTGCCGAAAAATGCATACAGTTACTTCTGCAAATAAAAAAGTTATTTTCTTATTTCGCCGATTTTAGGACCACCCTAATTTTTATTTGCACATAAATAAAGGACTAGCTATAAGAAACAACTTCTTAGAAAAAACTATGAATCTAAAACCAAAAAATCGCATCGAAAACCTCATGTCCGCCTAAATTGCCTTACTGTACCACTGTGCATTGTTGTTGCATTTCCTTGAGCGTGTGACCGATATTCTTACACACGAAACTGAAAATACTCAATTTTAGAATTGGGATTCCGCTTAGCAGTCATTGTGATTATGGCTAAGCCGAAATCCCAATTATTGATACCATCTACAGTCGAACTCTCCCACCCAACTCAATTTAGACTTAGTTGACTCAATTTCATACTTTCACAGAAAAAATGACAAATCATGTAAAAAAATTACTTATTGCAGATTTCATACGTAATTCCGGACTAGAAAAGATAAAAGGAGAAACCTATGACAACGCGCTAGTGTCAAAACACCATGCCGGAGACAGGGAGATTGCGGGTTCAAGTCCCGTCGGGATGCGGTATATTTTTTAAAATCTGTATCATATTTCCAGTTCGCTTATTTTTTGGTAAATCCATTCTTTGGATTTCAGAATATTGATGTTGTATTTGAAGGAATTGGAGCATAGTGTTTGAAATTTGACGTAATATTTGTACTAAATAAATAGTTTCTCTATCATAATGACTCCTAATTTCGAACTTTGATCAAAGCAGCTAGTTTTAAACAGTCTTTGGGTTTTGATTCTTTGTAAGTTTTAAGGAACAACCTGAAATCGATCACTTTTCCTCACCCTTATTATATATATATATATATATATATATATAATATATATATATATATATATATATATATATATATATATATATATACTAAATATATATATATATATATATATATATATATATATATATATATATATATATATATATATATATATATATATATATATATATATATATATATATATACATATATATATATAATATATATATATATATATATATATATATATATATATATATATATATATATATATATATATATATATATATATATATATTATATATATATATATATATATTTATATAGGTCCGTGGGCATTTTTCCGATAATCCCTAGGGTGTACTGAATTGCAGCTTATACTGCGACGTAAACAGAAGCAGATTATCGAGCTTATGGGAGACCGTCAGTGTAGAACATATTGTCGCGAGGTTGATGTTACGATATTTATTGGGAAATTCGGCATTCCACGAGTTCTTCTATCATGGAGTGTATCGAAAAACACAGTAGAATCAGAAGTATTTAATAAGCTGACACGATTTGGAATATTCGAAGAAGGGTTAATATTTTGGGACATGTTATTGAAATACAATGTCATAAAACTCCAGCTAAGACCTCCAGACTCATCGTATGGGTCGACTGCATGCAACCTAAGGCGATACGCAAACAACGATATTGTATTCGCTCTAGTTTGATCTAATGTGTGTTGGCTGCGGAGCGGAAGCAGAAACACCCGTACTCAATCACAGACAATATCGTTGTTTGGTAAAGCCTTATAAGGTCTCCTGGGTGGGCTACCCACTAGAGATGGTCGGGTATGGGAAATTTGTTACCCGTACCCGACCCGTACCCGACTAATCGAAAATTTTCAAACCCGTACCCGACCCGAACCCGTAGTCTGGTTTGTTTAAAATACCCGTACCCGACCCGAACCCGAAAAATATCTATTCCAACTACCCGTACCCGACCCGTACTCGAAAGAAAAACAACGCCGAAATTGCTTGAACCCGACTCGTACCCGACCCGTCTTGGATTTTTTTTTTTTTCAAAATACCTGGGTACCTCGCACGTTATATGCACTTATTGTCATATGTGGTTTCTCGAGATGATGGCCGGAGTTAGACAAAAACCGAGTGTGAATGTGAACGCATGTTAATGAACCCAGAGTTCCAGGCGGATGGTCCACTATTAAGAAAGAGGTCCACTATGAAAAGTGCATGTCTGGTAAAGTTAAAGAAAGACGAGTTTTATGTGAACATCGCAGCAATCTGAAATCTTAATATTATAATAAAGTCAAAGTTAATATTGTTTATAACTTGAGAAAAAAATAATAATTCATTTGCATTTGCCAAAAACCTGTAATTTTTTAGTACAGATCCGGTGTCATCGATTCAATCTAAAAATCGGTATAACACAGATATTTCTGTACATCCCTGGTCACAGTGCAAACAAAGACTATGCTATCGCTATCAAATCTCATATACATATTTGCTTCGTACCAAACATCTAATGCACAATCCGCCTGAGATTTTTTTACGTCAGCTGTTTCATAATATTTTTCCTTTATTTCTATAACATTCAAATGCCTAAATCCAAAACGTGGGTGCAATATCATGAGATCTGTTTTTTTATGACTTTTCGAAGTTTGGCATACTGACGTTTTTTGACACATGTTTTAAAAAAAATTCATTACTTTGAAACAGCTTCAATGATAGCTTGGTTTTTTTTGGTGTCAAAGTAAAGTTGATTCGTAGTTAGTTTGTACAGGTCGACTCGATTATCCGAACAGCCAGAAAATTTTCATTCCGGATAATCGAGTTTTCCGGATAATCGAATCACACGAAAAATGCTGAAATTTTGCGATTAACGAACATAAAATAAATATTTCTTTTCTTTTTTACTTGTATGATGAAGTGGCGTAACCAGAAGTTATTTCTGAGGCAAAAGGGGTAAAATCTTGAGAATCAAAATAAATAAATTGGACATTGATTATGATTGACATGTCCCAAACATGGAAGTGACTTAAATGGTAACAAATATGCCAGAAGGAGTGGTAAATACAAAATTTCGGAATAAAAATTGTCAACGAACACCAAAAAATAAAATTCCGGATAATCGAGTCTAAAATTTCGGATAATCGAGTTTCCGGATAATCGAGTCCTAAGGGGAAAAATGCCAAAATCATTAATAATAAGGTCACGTGCTTTATAGACGGCCTCAAATAAAAAATGGAATGAAGATTGGTGTTCAGCACCCCAAAATTAAGTAAATACCATATTTTTGTCGCATTTATCCACACGTTTTTATTTAACCAGCCTTTGTATTTAGTTGCCTTACTGTGCAATGCTCCGCGGTTTTCCTCACAGATATGAAAAAAGCCTGGCAAGAATTCCATTTAACCCTCTAGTGCCCAATACCGCCATTTGGCGGGCTTCAGTCGATGTTTTGAAAAGCTTCAATATGTACTTAAAAAGTGTTTATAATGATTCATAGTGATTTTACCGAAGCCCGTTTAGAAATTAACTTGGGTACTAGAGGGTTAACTCAAAACGGTTGCAGGAAGAACTATTGACTTTCACATTAGAAAGAGATAGCATGATGTCATTCCCTTGGTGCAAACACTGCCGACAACTGTTAGAATAGGTATTGGCCAATCTCTCGTTGAGTGAGAATGGGCAATTTCTTGTTCGATCTTTCCAATCTACACTAAGAAAACACCTAGGTTTGAGATGTTAAAAATTAAATTCTCATAATGCACGAAAATCAAATTACCCGTACCCCGGACCCGCACCCGACCAATTGAGAATTTTTCAAACCTGTACCCGACCCGAACCCGAAGCCATGGTTTTTAAATTACCCGTACTCGACCCGAACCCGTGAAATATTTTTTTACGTTACACGGGTAAAAATACCCGTACCCGACCATCTCTACTACCCACCATGATCCGGTTATGGTACGAAAAAATCTCACTCTTTGTTGACATTTTTTCATCAGATACCTAATGTGACAACCCCAAGTGCCTTTAGAGTCGAACCAGACACCAAGATACTTGTGTACCAAAACCTGAGAAATCGTTTTACCCATTAATTGTGGCTGGAGCTGAGCAGGTTCATGCTTCCTAAAAAAAAACTACTATCTCAGTCTTCTCCGGAGAGAATTCGATACCTAGCTGTAAAGCCCAAGCAGACAAATTGTCCAAGGTATCTTGCAATGGTCCTTGAAAATCGGCAGCTTTGGCTCCTGTAACAGAGACCACGCTGTCGTCTGCAAGTTGTCTAATCGTGCATGAATTTGCAGCTCTAAAACTATTTGAAAGGCGGCTGATACATATATATATATATATATATATATATATAATATATATATATATATATATATATATTATATATATATATATATATATATATATATATATATATATATGTATATATCAGCCACCTCTCAAATAGTTTTAGAGCTGCAAATTCATGCACGATTAGACAACTTGCAGACGACAGCGTGGTCTGTTACAGGAGATTATCGGAAAAATGCCCACGGACCTATATAAATATATATATATATATATATATATATATATATATATATATATATATATATATATATATATATAAATATATATATATATATATATATATATATATATATATATATATATATATTTATATATATATATATATATATATATATATATATATATATATATATATATATATAATTAGGGTGAGGAAAAGTGATCGATTTTCCAGAACCAAGTTTTTTGGTTCCTTTTGGGGCCCCACACAACCCTAAACTTACCGGAAGTCGATTGGTTTTGTCTCCGCTTGGCGCATTGCATTCAAAATTTGTATGAAAATTTATATGGGAACACCTACTTTTTTGCATTTATTTTTCTAGAGAGCTCAATAATGCTCTAATAATGAACTACATTTTGTTAAAGTATAGTATTTTAGATGCCTAACAACTTAGCAGAAGACACTGAAGAGCTAGGATGTCCCAAAAAGAGCTATAGCTGTTCAAAGTTGAGTATGTCGATTTAAATGCAGAAAATCTTGTTTTCTGCAACATTACCAATTGTACCGGCGTCAGTAGGATTCCCATCAGTAATAACCTGTCGTTACAAGTTGGTACACTCAGCTGGATCAAGCAAACAAATTTAGTGTCAATATTCTAGGCGTAGAAAGAATCTACAACGTATTTCAGAGGTTACTTTTGATGGAAATCTGACTGACGCCGGTACACTGGCAGTGTTGGCAGAAAAAATGATTTGCAACATAAATTTCGACATACTCAACTTTGAACAGCTCTAGTATTTTTTGGGACACCCTAGCTCTTTAGTGTCTTCGGCCAAGTTGTTGGGCATCGAAAAACCTACCATTTGAAGTTATGAAACCTTTGGTTTGAGCCATTTTGAGCTCTTTAGAATGGAAAATGCATAAAAGTTGGTTTTTCCATACAAAACTCCATATAAATTTGAAATGCAATGCGCCAAGCGGAGACAAAGCCAATCGACTTCCGATAAATTAAGGATTGTTTGGGGCCCCAAATAGAACAAAAAAAACTTGGTTCTGGTTTTCTGCTATCAAGTTTCATTTTCCATATAACGATTCCCCACCCTAATATATATTATATATATATATATATATATATATATATATATATATATATATATATATATATATATATATATATATATATATATATATATATATATATATATATATATATATATATATATATATATATATATATATATATATATATATATATATATATATATATATATATATATACATATATATATATATATATATACATATATATATATATATATATATATATATATATATATATATATATATATATATATATATATATATATATATATATGTGTTCCGTCTCCCCACCAAAACTAACCACGACCAATCAGCATCAAGCAGCATCTATGCGAGCCACCGCAGCTGCTATAAAAGAACCCTCTGAAAGGGAAAGCCAAACCAAAAGAGAATTGAAAACGCAGTCGCTCTGTGCTATCAACTCGCCCGTAGGTAGAAGAACCTGCTACAGCAACTGCGATTGTGGCTAAAGCGTAAAAGCAAAAGTAAACGTGTTTGAACGTGTTCGCGCGCGTTTGAAGTAAACGATGATAGTGACGGATCTGCGTCGTTTCATGGATTCGAAGAAGGAATTACTATGAATCCCGACAACGAGAATAAATATCGTGTTGTGTGCCGTCAGCGCTCACAAGTGAAACAAAAGTTGGTGCGGATTCAACGTACACTTATCACTAATTCTAATATTGGATTGGCACAATTAAATGTGCTGTCGAAAAATCTGTCTGCTGTATATTCGGAGTACAGTGGATTCCACAGTAAGGTACTTTCCTTTGTATCGGACGATGCTTTGGATCAGCAAGAAGAGGAATATGCTGGGTTCGAGAGCATATATAATGACGTGTGCAATGCCGTAGAGGAGTTACTTTTGGCAGCAAAGAATACAGCGGTGCCAGAATCTCCAATAAACCAACCAGCTCAACCAGTTATTATTCAACAGCAACCATTAAAGATGCCAATTCCAACATTTGACGGAAGTTATGCCGCATGGCCGAAGTTTAAGGCTATTTTTAATGATCTGATGGCAAACTCCGGGGATACAGATGCAATTAAGCTATATCATCTTGATAAAGCGCTTATTGGAAATGCCGCCGGAGCTCTGGATGCTAAAATTCTGAGTGAAGGTAATTACAAACAAGCCTGGGATGTACTTATGGATCGCTACGACAACAAGCGTGCGATTATCGAGACTCATTACCGCGGATTGTTATCCTTGAAGACAATGTCATCACCATCGTATAAAGAACTACGTGCCCTCGTGAATGAAGCGACCAATCATATCGAAAGACTTCGTTATCTCGATCAAGAAATCAACGGTACTGCAGAGCATTTTTTTGTATTCCTCATCGTTTCGGCATTAGATAGTACCACACGTCAATCTTGGGAATCTACAATGAAAAAGGGAGAACTCCCGAAGTACAAGCAAACCATAGAGTATCTGAAAACTAGGTGCCAAATCCTAGACAATTGCGAAACTGCTTTCCAGGCAGCTGCTGCTCCAATCAAATCGAAGCAAGTTCCTTTCCAATCAAAGATTCAGCCACAGAAAAGCTATGCCGTTTCGACTAGGTCATCACAATCTACGCTTGTTTGTGACATTTGCGGCGGTTCACATCGAAATGTCCAGTGCTCAGCCCTATCCAACCTTACACTTGCCTGTGTTTGTGACATTTGCGGCGGTTCACATCGAAATGTCCAGTGCTCAGCCCTATCCAACCTTACACTTGCCCAGAAGAACGAGAAGATTCGAGCTGCTGGAGTATGTTATAACTGTCTTCGCAAAGGACATAGAGCCAAGAATTGTCCTTCCGATAAAGCGTGTCACAAATGCCAACGCCGTCATCACACATTACTTCACCACGATGGAGTCATCAACAAAGAATCCAGATCCAATGTTTCTGCTCCTGTTGAAATGGCAAATCAGCCATCGGTTATTGCCGTTCCAAACCAAGCTACTGCACAGCAAACACCTGCTCTGGTTGAGCCACCTATTTCAACCACTTGCTCCTCGTTTTTTACGAAATCCGCCAAAAAAGTGTTACTACAAACTGCGCTAGTAGAGGTCTTCGACATAAACAGTCAACCGCACCTGTGTCGTGTTCTGTTGGACAGTGGTTCTCAGGTGAATTTCGTAACCGAAGAAATGGCCAACCGCCTAGGCCTCCTGAGAAACCAGCCAACGTTCCTATCGTGGGTATCAATGCTTTACGTACCCACGCCCGTGATAAGGTGAAAGTACAGTTCCGTTCCCGCGTGTCTGCTTACCACGCCGAGCTAGAATGTCTAGTTACCCCGAGAGTAACGGGCATAATCCCAACCTCCAAAATTGACATCTCGCAATGGATGATCCCTGACGGAATAATGCTTGTCGATCCTGAGTTCCATACACCCGAAAAAGTTGATTTGCTTATTGGTGGAGAACTATTTTTCGACATCCTCAAACCGAGTTCGATTCATCTTGCCGATGGATTACCACAGCTACGAGACACTCACTTCGGATGGGTCGTAGCTGGTGTCATCATTGATCCACACGTAGTCAACGTGTCCCTCCAGTATTCGCACACAACCGTCGAAGACATCGAGCGAAAAATGCAACAGTTCTGGCAAACAGAAGAAGTGCCTAACGTTCCAAAACTGTCAACAGCCGAAATAGCATGTGAGGCACATTTTCTTTCCACTTACCAACGTAATGAAACAGGAAGGTTTATTGTCAAGCTACCATTCAAAGAATCTTTCCCAGCTGGGTAATTGTCGTTGTCTGGCCTTGAAGCGATTTCTCATGCTGGAGAAACGATTGATTCGAAACCCTGAGCTGCAAACCCAGTACGTAAACTTCATCCGGGAATATGAGTCTTTAGGTCATTGTCGTGAGGTAGCCGAGTCGGAGGACGTACCAAACCAACAAGTGTATTACCTCCCGCACCATGCAGTACTGCGGCCGTCCAGCTCGAGCACGAAATACCGTGTCGTGTTCGACGCAAGCGCAAAATCTTCACCATTGGAAGTTTCCCTTAATGATGTGCTTCAGATCGGCCCAGTAGTACAAAACGACTTATACCATATTGTGCTACGATTCCGTACGTTTAGAGTGGCCTTCACCGCAGACATTTCTAAAATGTACCGCCAGATACTCGCAGCTCCATCGGACCGTCGATTTTTGAGAATTTTCTGGAGAGAAAAGCCGTCGTTACCTTTGCGCGTGTTGGAATTATGCACTGTCACGTACGGCACTGCCTCGGCACCGTACCAAGCAACAAGATGTTTACTGCAACTTGCCGAAGAGGACGGTAGAGAATTTCCTATTGCTACGCGCATAGTAAAGGAAGAGACGTACATGGATGATGTACTCTCGGGTGCAGACTCAGTGGAACAGGCCCTTGAGGCGCAGAACCAGCTGAAGCAGCTTCTTCACCAGGGAGGCTTCCCTATACATAAGTGGTGTTCCAACTCGCAAGAGTTCCTCGAGCACATACCGGTCGATGAGCAGGAGAAAATGGATGCTTCCGAAAACCGTGGTGTGAATTCAGCTATTAAAGTGCTCGGATTGCGTTGGAATCCTACCACAGATTCACTTTCCATCGCAAATCATACGAATCCATCGGTCCCAAAATTGTTGACGAAACGAATACTGTATTCAGAAATCGCTAAGTTCTTTGATCCCCTAGGCCTGGTGTCACCGGTAATAGTGAAGGCGAAACTTCTAGCGCAGCAACAGTGGCAAGCTAAGATTGGATGGGATGATCCTGTGGACGACAACATAAAGGAACAGTGGCAAGAGTTACAAAGTCATTGATTCATTTAAATGATATCGAGATTCCAAGATGCGTGCTCTCCGACAGTGCGGTAACCTATGACGTACATGGTTTTTCAGATGCTTCTACAGTAGCATATGGAGCATGCATTTACCTCCGAAGTCTATTTGCCGATGGGCCGGCCTCGCTTTGTCTTCTAACCAGTAAATCAAAACTGGCCCCCTTGGAAGAACTCTCCATTCCGCGGAAGGAACTGTGTGCCGCTTTATTGCTATCCAGACTAATGCAGAAGGTGTTGCCAGCATTAACGATGAAAATCCAGGAAACAGTACTGTGGTCTGACAGTACGATTGTTTTAGCATGGATTAAAAAACCACTGAATCAACTTCAACAGTACGTGCGCAATAGAATCGCTCTGATTCAAGAGCAGACTAGTGAGCATCGATGGAAGCATGTCAGATCGCAGCAAAACCCAGCCGATATCATCTCCCGAGGCCAACTTCCTGAGTATCTTCAGAACAATCCGCTCTGGTGGAGCGGTCCCGAATTCCTGAATAGGGAAAAGTATGAAGTAGACGTGCCCGAAACTATACCTGATGAAGAGCTACCAGAACTTAAATCCATGGTGACAGTGTCAAACGATGATGGTTTGCTGGCCCATTTCTACAAGCAAAGTAGTTTCCATAAAATTCAACGAGTCGTGGGATACATTTTGCGCTTCGCTAAGAATTGTGAGAAGAAGCGTGCCGAACGTGAGCTTGGGACACATTTAACCGTCAGTGAGCTACGCCAATCCACGGAAACCATTGCATATGTCGTACAGCAGTTCCATTTTGCCGATGAAATCAAGCGCGTTGTTACCAATCAACCGTGCCGAAAACTTGGTAATTTACGCCCGGTTTACGTCAATAAGCTTCTCCGCGTGGGTGGTCGGTTGGATCGCTCGCAACAACCTTTCGAGAATCGTCATCCTATAATATTGCCGGATAAGGATCCGGTGGTGCGGCTGCTAGTACAACAGATGCACATCGAGTTACTCCACGTAGGACAAACTGGACTTTTGTATTTGTATTTGTATTTGAATAATCCATCTGACAATAAATAGTCTTAATGAATAAATTACTAACTAATCACAGTTTTGAGTCTACTTATAAAATATCGGGTTGGTTCGTCAAACTGGAAGTGGTCTTCAACAGCGGTAAAGCCACGAACACACGCTGTGAATGGTTCATTTTTTCTGAACAAAGTGCGGTGAAAGACAGGTTGCAGTAATGTTGCGTTTCGGAGATTTCTGTTCGGGACACGAAAATTTACCATTTGGAGCAGTGCCGGGGCATCTAATTCTCCATTTAGTAGCTTAGCGATGAACAAACATTGTTGTATTTTTCTTCGGCGTTCCAGAGTGTCTAAGCCCAGTAGTCGGCATCTATCAGGGTATGGTGACAAGTTGTCGGGGTTTCTCCATGGTAAGTTCCGCAGTGCCAAACGAATAAACCGTTTTTGAACCCGTTCTATCCTAAGATTCCACGTGATCTGGTAGGGGTTCCATACAATACTAGCATTTTCTAAAATCGGTCGTACAATTGCACAGTACAATGCCTTCCAACAATGCGGCTTAGTCCTTAGCCACCTTGGATACAAATCCCAACTGTCTTGTTGCTTTAGAAATCAACCCTGAGCGGTGCAAATCAAATGTCATTTTCGAGTCCAACAGGATACCCAAATCAGTCACTTCGGTTACTCTGGTGAGCGTAATGCCGTCAATATGATAATCATGGATAATTGGTTGTGATTCACGATGGAACGAGATGACTTGACATTTCTCCATGCTAACAATCAATTTGTTTCTGTGGCACCAATCAACAAACAAACTTAGACAGGTTTGTAAACGGCGACAGTCCTCCTGCGTTTGTATAACAGCATATAACTTCAAATCGTCAGCATACACCAATTTAAAACAACCTCTATTCAAAATCAAAGCAGCATCATTGAAGAATAGAATGAATAGTAGCGGACCAAGATTACTACCTTGGGAGACACCGGAATCGTTTGTAAATGCCCTCGATACGCAACCATTAATCCGTACCCGAAGTTCACGATTCGTTAAGTATGATTCTAGCCAGGACACCAATTGAGTAGAAAACCCAAGCCGAGACAACTTGTTCAGCAGTATTTGATGGTCAACTTTGTCAAAAGCTGCCTTTAAATCTGTATATATAGCATCGACTTGCGTTTTTTTCTCCATATTAATTATACATTCTGACGTAAATTTCATTAAATTCGTTGTAACCGATCTACCAGGCATAAAGCCGTGTTGGTCAATTGAGATATAGCTTTTCGTGACATCGAGCATAGTTTCACGCACTATAATTTCCAAAAGTTTTGAGGCTGCGGATAGGCTCGTGATCCCTCGATAATTAATCACATTGTAACGATCACCACGTTTCAAAACAGGAGTCATAAAAGACTGCTTCCAGATGCGAGGGAATTTCATCTGCTGGAACGAACGGTTGAAAATAATACTCAATGGTAGCGCTAAAGAGGCAATACACCGGCATATCACAACAGCTGGCAGACCATCAGGACCAGGAGCGAACGATCGTTTTAATTTTTTCGCTGCAGTCAAAACCGTTGCTACATCCACAGCAAATGCGTTGAGATCGATTAAGTCAACGGGAACATCGCGGATGGCGTCACTTATCTCCGTTCTTGAAGCAGGATTCTTTGAGAAGACTGATGCAAAATGCTCAGCAAACAACTGGCAAGAATGCGTAACATCAGCTGATGTGGTCTCATTGAAATAGACATTCTTTGGTATCACAGGACATTTTCGCTTGGAATCAATAAAACGGCAAAAATCACGTGGATTTCTCGTTAAGCTTATCTGTACTCTTAGTACGTATGATTTATAGAGACAGGAATTCATAAGTCGATATGCTTTACTAGCCAATTGAAACTTCTTATGATTGCCAGGATTTCTGAAACGCCGTAAATTCCGTTGACAAGTATTGCGCGCACGTTTTAATTCACTTAAACGGTGAGTGCCCCAGGCGGGTGACCTCGGGGGACGGATTCGCGGAACATTCGCAGTCAGCCAATTGTTCAATATAGAGCAGAACGATTCTGCCATTTCATCAACATCATTCGGTAAAATCGCATTCCAGTCAATGGTGGGCAAATATTGTGAAAGAGCCGCAAAAATCTATTTTACGGAAGTTCAACGGCCGCTCATTTCGAGTTTCAACTGATTCTTCACATACTGCTGGTATTGGAAGAATTATCTCGAGCGGGGGATGATGTGAGTCAACGGGTAGAAGCGGAACGGAGCAGTTATGAACAACGGCTTCACAATTGGGCGTACAAAAAACTAAATCAAGAGTGCGATTGAGCGAGTTGCAGATTAGGTTTCTTTGGTGGAGGCACAAATAATCCATTCCATCCAAAAGAGTGCTGCTAGCCGCCGGTAGTCGAAGAGAATCGCATTGAACACAATCCTCAATAAGGCTCCAACGCATTCGTGGTTGATTAAAATCTCCACACACCAAAACAGCGTCATTAGGAAGACATTTTTCGCAAAGCTCATGCATTGAGGAAATATACTTATTGATTACACTCACGTCTTGGCTTTTGTCCGGTGGAATGTAGATTGCGCACAAATAAAACTTCTTTCCCTTAATTGTCGCAGAGACACAAACTTGTTCCAAACTTTGTCCGCATGATAGTGGTACTTCACGGCTGGCATATTGTTGCGCAATAGCGATCAAAAGGCCACCGAAGCGAACTTTGTTGCTGTTGGCTGGGCTCCGATCACAACGAAAAACATTGAAGCCTGCACCAAAAAGTAGCTGCGAGGTGATGCTATTGTCTAATCCAGTCTCGGTCATGATGATCACGTCATAGTTGCAGTTGGTCGCTGCTAGAAGCAGGTCGTTAATCTTAGTTCTCAAGCCGCGTACATTTTGGTAGAAGGTCCAGATGTGCCCGTCCACACAATCGCTGCTGCGCTGCAAGGTACAGTCATTGAGTGCGGGGGGAAGTTCAAAAATCATTAAATACTCGCCTTTGGCAGGAACCAGTTGGTTCCTGACATCCACGTTACATCGCAATTTATTTGAATTGTCGTTACAGAGGTTTACGCAAGGTGTTTCGGCAAATGTTATTGCCGGGTCGCAATGTTCATCGGCCGTATCGGGTTTTTTGGCTGGTCCATAAACTCCCTAAACATCAAACCAGCTGGCCAAATTTCAGCGTTGAGGGCCTGTTGTTTTATCGACGGATCAAGACCAATTTTAAAAGACAGGAAAGTCATTTGTGAAACATCCTTTCCTTTCGGCACAAGACGAGTTACATTTATTGGGTCATTTATGTCCAAACAGCGAGAAACGATTTTTTTGACATCATCATCGGATATCAATGGTTGAAATCCAGACAAATAAATCCAGAACACTGGTTTCGGAGCAGCAGGCATGATAAAAGGCACCGAAAGATTTTCAAAATCAATTGCTTTTGTGCCTTTATTGGAAGCTGGACGAGTGGATTGGTCATAATCACCGCGACGACGTTTTGCACTCAATCTCGGCCAAACTGGTGTTCCACTCTCACTTGGTAAACCGAGCAAAGGCGAAGCAGCAGAATATTTGTTTTGTGTCGAGGCAGAAGAAATGTTGTCCACTTTTTTGCTTAACGCTTCAACCAGGCCAGATAGTTGTTGTAATTGCGTGGCAAAGCCGTTTGTGCTGTTCGATTGGGAAGAATCTAAATCGGCCATGTAGGCACGGATGCTTCTTCCGTTTAGCAAACTCCTGCATTCGGGGCAGATAAACAAAACTTTGCCTTGCGCAAATATATCTCTGCACGGTCGAAGATTAATGCCACAGCACTGCTGGCTGATGTGAAACAATGTTTCGCAGAACCCGCAGCGTAAAGGCTCTAGATCGTTGATCACCAATTCACAAGCGCCGCACTGTTTTTTATTTTCCATTGCTGGTGTTTGCAAACTTTTTCGCAGCGTTGGATGTGATCACAGCTTCAGCCTATTGTAGGCGGTCACAATGTAGTATGGCTGATTTTTAGATGCGAGGAATCAATAAGTGAAATATGCGACACGGACACCGATAATCTTCAGTACTCCACTTTACAGATCAAACGTAGTTGATAAACAAGCCAATTAACGAAAGACCGAAACGATCAGCAGAATATAACACAGTTTAAAAGCGAAAAAACTAATCATCAATTCACAACAAACGTACTATAAGCAGCAGCGTTGCCAGAAATTTTTGAATGCCATGAGACAGCGATATTGGCTTCTAAACGCAAGATCTACCATTCGTTTCATCACCCGTCGTTGCGTCAGATGTTTCCGTACCAGCCCTACTACTACCAGTCAGCTAATGGGAAACCTACCAGAGTCTAGAGTAGAACCTTCCGTTCGCCGTAACAGGTGTCGACTATGCCGGGCCCTTTTGGACGAAACAAGGATCACGTCGACCTGCAATAGTGAAATCGTACGTAGCAGTGTACGTTTGTATGACGACTAAGGCTGTTCACCTGAAGGCCGTGTCCGATTTGAGCACCGATGCTTTCCTGGCTTCTCTTCGACGACTGATTGCTCGACGGGGCATGATTCGTGAGTTGCACTCGGATAATGCTTCTAACTTCCGAGGCGCCAACCATGAATTAAGAACATTGTACCAACAATTCCATAATCAACAATTCGTTGAGTCGATTCAGCCTTTCTGTAGCAGCCGTGAAATCGAGTGGCACTTCATCCCATCAGATGCCCCTGAATTTGGCGGCTTGTGGGAAGCGGCGGTGAAATCCTGCAAAACTCATCTTAAACGTATTGTCGGTAACGTGAAGTTAACTTTTGAGGAACTGGCTACAGTCTTAGCACAGATTGAGGCTGTCATGAACTCCAGACCGCTGTTTACCATCTCCAATGATCCAGCAGATCCACTTGTGATCACGCCAGGTCACAACCTCATCGGTCGACCACTTACAGCTCCCGCTGAACCATCGTTAGAAGATGTCAAGGTTTCTCGTTTGAGCCGCTGGCAGCATCTCCAACTTCTCCGTGAACAATTTTGGCGTGCTTGGAGCCGAGACTATTTAAACACCCTATAACCCAGGAAAACGTACCTACGAGAGATGCCCAACGTTCGTGTCGGCATGATTGTGCTACTGCATGATCGAAATCAACCTCCTCTCAATTGGAAACTAGGTCGCATCGAAGAAGTCTACCCTGGCGATGATGGGCTTGTACGAGCAGTAGATGTCTTCTCCAACGGTCAACATTTTCGACGTCCAATCAACAAGGTATCAATTCTACCGAATGAGGACAACCGATTAGTTGGAAACTTCGACGATCGCCGAGTTCCGCAACCGGGGGAGGATGTTCCGTCTCCCCACCAAAACTAACCACGACCAATCAGCATCAAGCAGCATCTATGCGAGCCACCGCAGCTGCTATAAAAGAACCCTCTGAAAGGGAAAGCTTTCATTCAGTTTTTTTGTCGCGCAACCATTCACATCGTAGCAGCAGTAGCAGAAGACCAAAGAAGAGAATAAATAGTTGGTAGCATAGCAGCAAAGTTGTTTTTCCTGCATTCTTCTTCCTTTGGAGCTGAACAAAAAGCAATTCCCCCAGTTCTTTTCAGGACTAATTAGAGTTCATTTTGAGCCAATTGCAAACTCCGTTCCCCTCTGGTGTTTACAGTCCACCACAAGACGTTCCAGTGCGAACAATATATATATATATATATATATATATATATATATATATATATATATATATATATATATATATATATATATATATATATATATATATATATATATATATATATATATATATATATATATATAATGGTCCGTGGGCATTTTTTCGATAATCCCTAGGGTGTACTGAATTGCAGCTAATACTGCGACGTAAACAGAAGCAGGATTATCGAGCTTATGGGAGACCGTCAGTGTAGAACATATTGTCGCAGTTGATGTTACGATATTTATTGGAAAATTCGGCATTCCACGAGTTTCTTCTATCATGGATGTATCGAAAAACACAGTAGAATCAGAAGTATTTAATAAGCTGACACGATTTGGAATACTCGAAGAAGGGTTAATATTTTGGGACATGTTATTGAAATACAATGTCATAAAACTCCAGCTTAGACCTCCAGACTCATCGTATGGGTCGACTGCATGCAACCTAAGGCGATACGCAAACAACGATATTGTATTCGCTCTAGTTTGATCTAATGTGTGTTGGCTGCGGAGCGGAAGCAGAAACACCCGTACTCAATCACAGACAATATCGTTGTTTGGTAAAGCCTTATAAGGTCTCCTGGGTGGGCTACCCACTAGAGATGGTCGGGTATGGGAAATTTGTTACCCGACCCGTACCCGACTAATCGAAAATTTTCAAACCCGTACCCGACCCGAACCCGTAGTCTGGTTTGTTTAAAATACCCGTACCCGACCCGAACCCGAAAAATATCTATTCCAACTATCCGTACCCGACCCGTACTCGAAAGAAAACAACGCCGAAATTGCTTGAACCCGACTCGTACCCGACCCGTCCTGGATTTTTTTTTTTCAAAATACCTGGGTACCTCGCACGTTATATGCACTTATTTTTTTTTCTTCACATAACATTTATTTGACACGGCACAAATACAATTTAATGTTTAACGGCGCCAATTATATCTGATGACTTAAAAACTAAAGCAAATTTTTTATCCTCGCTGCCGACTACGAGCTGAAATTAAGTCTAACTTAAAACTAGCATGGGATTTCCAATCAGTGTTTTGTTGTTCAATGGTCGTCTGATAATCGTCGAATGGCATGTATGGATTCGTTCTGCTGAGCCACGATGTCGTGAGTTGGGACAGAGGCTCGTAGTCCTTGGGTCCTGGTTCTATTGTGCGGGGTCTGGTTGCTGGTTTTGTGCTTAAGGTTCAAACGTGTTCTTGTCGTTTTGTTGGGTGTAGACGGAGGGGAACGGGACTAGACTGGGGCGTGGATGGATTTCAGGAAAACGTATATAAGGGACATGTAGGATAGGTCACGGCTCGCCAAGACATCACAAACAGGAACAGCCGGCTGTCTACCCTCGGCCTGCAGGGAAGCTATTAATTTAGACCTGGCGTCACGGTGTATAGGGCATGACCAAACCACATGCTCTATGTCGTGATAACCTTCACCACAGGCACAGATACCACTTTCCCCGAGCCCAACACGACGGAGGAGCGCGTCAAATCTATAGTGATTGGACATAAGCCGGGACATCACGCAAATGAAATCCCGACCTACATCCAACCCCTTGAACCACGGGTTCGTCGATACTTTGGGGATTATGGAATGTAACCACCTTCCCAATTCCCCTCTGGTCCAAGCATTTTGCCAACTGATGATCGTATTCTGACGTACAAGTGCGAAAAATTCATTAAAGGCAATTGGTCTTTCATAAATATCACCGTTTGTTGCGCCCACCTTAGCCAAAGAGTCCGCTTTCTCATTACCCGGTATCGAGCAGTGCGAAGGGACCCACGCTAAGGTAATCTGAGTAGATTTTTCGGATAAAGCACTCAGATGTTCCCGTATTTTCCCCAGGAAATACGGAGAGTGCTTAACATCTTTCATCGATCGGAGAGCCTCAATGGAACTGAGACTGTCCGTAAAGATGAAATAATGGTCCGTGGGCATTTTTTCGATAATCCCTAGGGTGTACTGAATTGCAGCTAATTCTGCGACGTAAACAGAAGCAGGATTATCGAGCTTATGGGAGACGGTTAAATTGTTATTTAAGATACCGAAGCCAGTGGACCCATCAAGAAGTGATCCGTCAGTGTAGTACATATTGTCGCAGTTGATGTTTCGATATTTATTGGAAAAAATTTTAGGGATCTGCTGCACGCGTAAATGATCCGGGATTCCACGAGTTTCTTCTATCATGGATGTATCGAAAAACACAGTAGAATCAGAAGTATTTGATAAGTCGACACGATTTGGAATATTCGAAGAAGGGTTAATATTTTGGGACATGTGATTGAAATACAATGTCATAAAACGGGTTTGAGAATTAAGTTCGATTAACCTTTCAAAATTTTCAATCACAATATGCACTTATTGTCATATGTGGTTTCTCGAGATGATGGCCGGAGTTAGACAAAAACCGAGTGTGAATGTGAACGCATGTTAATGAACCCAGAGTTCCAGGCGGATGGTCCACTATAAGAAAGAGGTCCACTATGAAAAGTGCATGTCTGGTAAAGTTAAAAGAAAGACGAGTTTTATGTGAACATCGCAGCAATCTGAAATCTTAATATTATAATAAAGTCAAAGTTAATATTGTTTATAACTTGAGAAAAAAATAATAATTCATTTGCATTTGCCAAAAACCTGTAATTTTTTAGTACAGATCCGGTGTCATCGATTCAATCTAAAAATCGGTATAACACAGATATTTCTGTACATCCCTGGTCACAGTGCAAACAAAGACTATGCTATCGCTATCAAATCTCATATACATATTTGCTTCGTACCAAACATCTTAATGCACAATCCGCCTGAGATTTTTTTACGTCAGCTGTTTCATAATATTTTTCCTTTATTGCTATAACATTCAAGTGCCTAAATCCAAAACGTGGGTGCAATATCATGAGATCTGTTTTTTTATGACTTTTCGAAGTTTGGCATACTGACGTTTTTTGACATATGTTTTTAAAAAAAATCATTACTTTGAAACAGCTTCAATGATAGCTTGGTTTTTTTGGTGTCAAAGTAAAAGTTGATTCGTAGTTAGTTTGTACAGGTCGGACTCGATTATCCGGAACAGCAAAAAAATTTTCATTCCGGATAATCGAATCACACAAAAAATACTGATATTTTGCGATTAACGAACATAAAATAAATATTTCTTTTCTTTTTTACTTGTATGATGCAGTGGCGTAACCAGAAGTTATTTCTGAGGCAAAAGGGGTAAAATCTTGAGAATCAAAATAAATAAATTGGACATTGATTATGATTGACATGTCCCAAACATGGAAGTGACTTAAATGGTAACAAATATGCCAGAAGGAGTGGTAAATACAAAATTTCGGAATAAAAATTGACAACGAACACCAAAAAAATAAAATTCCGGATAATCGAGTCTAAAATTCCGGATAATCGAGTTTCCGGATAATCGAGTCCGACCTTTATTAACTATTTTGTTTTAATTTAAAAAAAAGTTTTTTTTCGCAAAATTTGGTTGATTTGAGGGGTTATGCAAAAGCTACGTTATTTGTTTATGTGAGGAGAACGCCCTGTTGCTAAGGAGAAAAATGCCAAAATCATTAATAATTAGGTCACGTGCTTTATGGACGGCCCCAAATAAAAAATGGAATGGAGATTGGTGTTCAGCACCCCAAAATTAAGTAAATACCATATTTTTGTCGCATTTATCCACACGTTTTTATTTAACCAGCCTTTGTATTTAGTTGCCTTACTGTGCAATGCTCCGCGGTTTTCCTCACAGATATGAAAAAAGCCTGGCAAGAATTCCATTTAAACCTCTAGTGCCCAATACCGCCATTTCGCGGGCTTCAGTCGAAGTTTTTAAAATCTTCAATATGTACTTAAAAAGCGTTTATAATGATTCATAGTGATTTTACCGAAGCCCGTTTAGAAATTAACTTGGGCACTAGAGGGTTAACTCAAAACGGTTGCAGGAAGAACTATTGACTTTCACATTAGAAAGAGATAGCATGATGTCATTCCCTTGGTGCAAACACTGCCGACAACTGTTAGAATAGGTATTGGCCAATCTCTCGTTGAGTGAGAATGGGCAATTTCTTGTTCGATCTTTCCGATTATCGACACTAAGAAAACACCTAGGTTTGAAATGTTAAAAATTAAATTCTCATAATGCACGAAAATCAAATTACCCGTACCCGACCAATTGAGAATTTTTCAAACCCGTACCCGACCCGAACCCGAAGCCTTGGTTTTTAAATTACCCGTACTCGACCCGAACCCGTAAAATATTTTTTTACGTTACCCGGGTGAAAATACCCGTACCCGACCATCTCTACTACCCACCATGATCCGGTTATGGTACGAAAAATCTCACTCTTTGTTGACATTTTTTCATCAGATACCTAATGTGACAACCCCAAGTGCCTTTAGAGTCGAACCAGACACCAAGATACTTGTGTACCAAAACCTGAGAAATAGTTTTACCATTAATTGTGGCTGGAGCTGAGCAGGTTCATATATATATATATATATATATATATATATATATATATATATATATATATATATATATATATATATATATATATATATATATATATATATATATATATATATATATATATATATATATATATATATATATATATATATATATATATATATATATATATATATATATATATATATATATATATATATATATATATATATATATATATATATATATATATATATATATATATATATATATATATATATATATATATATATTTTAGAAATTAACTTGGGCACTAGAGGGTTAACTCAAAACGGTTGCAGGAAGAACTATTGACTTTCACATTAGAAAGAGATAGCATGATGTCATTTCCTTGGTGCAAACACTGCCGACAACTGTTAGAATAGGTATTGGCCAATCTCTCGTTGAGTGAGAATGGGCAATTTCTTGTTCGATCTTTCCGATTATCGACACTAAGAAAACACCTAGGTTTGAAATGTTAAAAATTAAATTCTCATAATGCACGAAAATCAAATTACCCGTACCCGACCAATTGAGAATTTTTCAAACCCGTACCCGACCCGAACCCGAAGCCTTG